>NC_079495.1:90485432-90764029 GCF_030052815.1 Hevea brasiliensis | reverse complement strand
TATTTGTATTTATAGCTTCTCTAGTTATCTTAAGAGTGGTTCTAATCCCCTTAATTGTCCGGATCGATACCGTCCATCGACGATAAAATATACCAAGCTATACAAATAGGGGTGTTACAATTCTCCCCCCCTTAAAATAAATTTCGTCTCGAAATTTTACCTGGTATCAATCTCTGAACAGCTGTGGGTGCTGTCTCCTCATGTCCTCCTCTCGTTCCCAAGTAGCCTCCTGGCCCAAATGATGGCTCCACAACACTTTTACCAATGGTATCTGCTTGTTTCGTAGCTGCTTCACCTCATAAGCCAGAATCTCTATGGGTTCTTCTTCATATGTGAGGTCTGGATTCACTTCAATTTCCTCTACTGGTAGTACATGAGATGGTCTGATCGATACCTCCTCAACATAGACACATGGAAGACATTATGTATCTTCTCCAACTCTGGAGGTAGTGCCAACCGATATGCCAAAGGACCCACTCTTTCCAGAACCTCATATGGCCCAATGAAACGAGGACTTAGTTTCCCCTTTCTGCCGAATCTCATAATTCTCTTCCAAGGAGAAACCTTGAGGAAAACTTTCTCACCCACTGCATACTCAATATCCCTTCTTTTCAAATCAATATAGGACTTCTGACTGTCTGATGCAGTCTTAAGTCGATCTCTGATCACTCTGATCTTTTCCTCAGTTTGCTGCACAATTTCGGGTCCAATCATCTTTCTTTCACCCACGTCATCCCAACACAATGGGGTTCTACATTTTCTGCCATACAAAGCTTCATATGGAGGCATCCCAATGCTTGATTGGTAGCTGTTGTTATAAGCAAACTCAATCAAAGGCAAGTGTGTATCCCAACTACCCTCAAACTCAATCACACAAGCCCGTAGCATGTCCTCCAAGATCTGAATTACCCTCTCGGGTGGCCATGCATGCGTGGGTGGAATGCGATCTTGAAGTTCAATCTAGTTCCTAGGGCTCTCTGAAGACTACCCCAGAATCTAGAAGTGAACCTAGGATCTCTGTCTGAAAAATGGATACTGGCACTCCATGAAGTCTCACAATCTCATCGATGTACAACCTGGCCAATCTGTCTAAACTATAGTCCATTCGGACTAGCAGAAAATGAGTAGACTTAGTCAGTCTGTCAACAATGACCCATACTGCATCATGACTCTTCTGTGTCTTCGGAAGTCCCATTACAAAATCCATCGTTATTCTTTCCCATTTCCATTATGGCACTAGCAGTGGATGTAACAACCCAGTGGATACTTGATGCTCTGCCTTTACTTGCTGACAAGTTAGGCATTTGGATACAAACTCTGCCACATCTCTCTTCATACCCATCCACCAGTAATGCTCCTTTAGCCCTCTATACATTTTTGTACCACCAGGGTGCATGGCAAAAGGAGACTCATGTGCTTCCTTTAAAATGATTTGTCTCAAATCAACATCATTAGGAACACACATTCTGCCCTGATATAGCAATAGACCGTCATCTCTAATTGAGAATTCTGGTTTCTTGCCCTGCTGAACTTCTTCTAATAACTTCTGATACCTTTCATCATTACGGCGACCATTACGATCGATCAATCAACACCGTTGTACATGCCATGCAACTGCTATCTGTCCATCGTCATTAATCTCTAAGATGGCATGCATTGACCTTAACTCATGCACCAAAGACAAAGGAGAAAGCCGTAGACTTGCCATAGTCTTACGACTTAAGGCGTCAGCCACAACATTAGCTTTCCCTGGCTGATAGTCTATTAGACAATCATAGTCTTTTATCAACTCTAACCATCTCCTCTGTCTCAAATTCAACTCTTTCTGGGTGCCCAAATACTTCAAACTCTTATAATCTGTGTAGATGTAGCACTTCTCCCCATATAAATAATATCTCCAGATCTTAAGAGCAAACACAATAGCTGCAAGCTCCAAGTCATGTGTCGGATAATTCCTCTCATGCGGTTTTAGCTGACGTGATGCATAGGCAATGACATTTCGATCTTGCATCAATACACAGCCTAACCCATTGTGAGAAGCATCACTATAAACTGTATATTCTTTACCCGGTGTAGGTAAAGTCAGGACTAGAGCCTCAGTCAAACATCTTTTCAATTCATCAAAACTTTGCTAGCATTTGTCCGTCCACTGAAATTTCACATCCTTTCTAAGTAGCCTGGTCAATGGAGATGCCAACATGGAGAATCTCTTCACAAATCTACGGTAGTATCCAGCTAACCCCAGAAAACTGCGAATCTCTGTGACATTTCTAGGTGGCTTCCAATTAAGGACAGCTTCAATCTTGCTAGGATCTACCTTAATACCCTCTGCTGATACTATGTGCCCCAAAAATGATATCTCCTTCAGCCAAAATTCACACTTCGACAGTTTGGCATATAGCTGTTTCTCCCTCAAAGTTTGTAGTACAATCCGCAGATGTCTATCATGCTCTTTTGCATTCCTCGAATAGACCAATATATCATCAATAAATACCACAACAAACTGGTCGAGGTATGGTCTGAAGATAGTGTTCATCATATCCATAAAAGCAGCCAGAGCATTAGTTAACCCGAATGGCATGACCAAGAACTCATAATGGCCATAGCGGGTTCTAAAGGCAGTTTTAGAAATACTCTGCTCTTGTACTCGGTGATAATAACTGATCTCGTGTCAATTTTGGAGAACACAGCTGCACCTCTCAACTGATCAAATAAGTCATCAATGCGGGGCAATGGGTATCTGTTCTTTATTGTCACCTTATTCAACTGCCGATAGTCAATGCATAACCGAAGGGTGCCATCTTTCTTCTTTATAAACAACACTGGCGCTCCCCAAGGTGACACACTAGGGCGAATAAAGCCCTTGTCAAGCAATTCTTGCAATTGTACTTTCAACTCCTTCAATTCTGTAGGTGCCATTCTGTATGGTGTTATGGAGATTGGTTCCACACCAGGCATAACATCAATTTTAAACTGCACTTCTCTTTCTGGAGGTAATCCTAGCAATTCATCAGGAAATACATCCGGAAAGTCACATACAATAGGAATGTCCTTCAGTGCTGGACTCCCCACTTGGGTGTCTGTCACATGTGCCAAGTACGCCTCACACCCTTTCCTAATCATTTTTCTGGCCAGTGCAGCTGAAATGATGTTTGAAGGCAATAACTGCCTCTCCCCGTGTATTACTACATCACCATACTGAGGAAGACCAAAAGTGATCTTGATCTGATCAATCATCGCATGATGCCTGGCTAACCAATCCATGCCCAAGATAATGTCATAATCTCTGAAGGGCATTTCAATTAAATCAGATAGAAAAGTGTGCCCTTGGATCACCAAAGGACAGTCCCTATATAATTTATTTACCCTGACCTCCTGGCCTAATGGACTAGTTACTAGCACATCATAGTCCATTGGTACACACTGAATAGCAGTAGAACACATCACACTAGCACTAACATACGAATGTGTGGAGCCAGGATCAAATAACACATGTACATCTTGGTCAAGGATGGAAAAATTACCAGCTACAACATCTAATGTTTCAGCCTCCTCCCTCTGACGCATGGTATACACTCTGACTGGTGCGCCACCAGTGCTGGTGGTTAATGTGCTTTGACTCCCAGGAGTGTTACCAGGACCCCTACCTCTGCCTCTACCTCTAGCAGCTGACTGTGACCCTCTAGGTGTAGAGACTTGGGCTGATCCTTCAGATGCAGCAGAAGGTCCAGACCGGCGCGGACTAGTGCAATCCTTAGCGAAATGTCCGCTCCCTCCACAGTTAAAACATGCACCGGTAGCTTTGAAACAAACCCCACCATGAGTTCTACCACAAGTTTCACACTGCCGTACTGATAGGGCTCCTCGGGGTGCCTGCTGGGTCTGCTGACCAGACCGGGGTGGTCTTTGGCCAGAAAATCTGCCTCTGCCAGATCTACGGGAGCTAGATCCCCCAAACTGTTTTCTCTTTCCAGAGCCACTCTCAGATGTTTGTCCCGTAGTCTTTTCAGTCTTCTCTTTCTCTTGTGTACCCTTCTTTACTACCCCTTTAGATTCTATCCTTTCCAGTTTCAGGGCCTGTGAGATCAACTCAGTGAAATTCTGATGTCGAAAACCCATAACTTGCATTCTTAGATTCGGCCTTAACCCAGACTCAAACCTTTTACATCTGTCTCTGGGGGTGGAGACTAAGCTTCCAGCATAGTGGCTTAGCCTTAAGAAGTCTCTCTCATACTCTGCTATGGTTCGGTCCCCTTGTTTCAAACTCAAGAATTCTTGTAATTTCATATCCACATATGCATCGGGAACCCACTTACATGAAACTCCTCAAAAGTCCACTGTGTTAATACGGGTGGCTCAACAAGGCTGTGGGGGATGGTCTTCCACCATTCATACACATCCCCTTGGAGAAGAGATACTGAATACTCAAATTTTAATTCTTTAGTACACTGCAGCTTTCTGAAAACATGTTCCATTCTTTCCAACCACTGTTCTGCCTCCAGTGGATCCACAGTGCCTTTAAACTCGGTGGCCCCAAATTTCATCAATTTTTCATATTGCCGAGCTAAGGGCTGTGGTTGTGCTACAGGTGCTTGCATCTTAGCTTGGGGTGGCACATTACCCGCCATTTGCTGGAAAAACGCAGCCATCTGTACAAAGCGGCGAGGAATCTGCGGTCTTTGGAGTAGGAGGCTGAGTGGTGACCCACTCATGTTGCAGAGTCTTTGGGGCTTCCCCTTGAACCTCAGCCTCAACAGATTGTTCTTCGGAATGATCTCCTCCTTCCATTCCGTTTTCCCAAATTTCTACTTCCTGAGATCAAACATAAGGAGGTTGACCTCCATTAGTGCATATTCATGATGTAAATACGTCATATGTATCAATTAAAGACACTTGAGCAGTTGTACTTATCAAAGAAATATTCACATGCATAGTCAAAATTTATTGCAAAACTATGCTCTGATACCACTAAAACATGTCACACCTTACCCTTCTGTAAGGCATAATATGATCCCGTAGAATACTTAATGAACTACCGAGCTTCACCTACCGATAACTCATTAAGTACCCTACAAGGGATTTTAAAACAATTTTCTTATATTTTGGAAGTGGTGAGCATTTTGGTAGGAATTAAAAACTATTTATTCAAAGTTTAAATACTAGTAAAAATTTTGTCCATTTTAAATTTTGCCGCAAATTTTATAAAAATTTTGACAGAGTTCCGTTTGTAATTGGAGAAAACAGTTCTTCAAATACCTGAGAAAAAAACACTTCCAATAATTTTCTCAACTCCCAACCTCCAATTAATCTCAAATCAACTCAATTCAATTCACTTCAAAATAATTCCACAATCCAATCAAAATTTAGCATCTCAAAATATTTAATAACATTATTCACAAGGCATAAAGTATGAAATTCACAAGTACAAATATTAATTTACAGAAGGAAATCCAAAAATAATATTATTACAATTTATTTTACAACTGCTCAACTTTACATTGATACATAAAACATTGCAATATTTACATCAAAATAACTACAAGGGTATAAAATAATACCCGTACAAAAAGATCAGTGTAGTCCTCAATTCAATAGCAGCTCACTCTGCTGCTTTCTCCTTGCTCTTATCTGCGACAGCAAAATAAGCTATCGCTGAGTATAAAAATACTCAATGGTGCACAATAAAAACTTAAAATACAATACATAAATCATTCATTAATGAAACACAATTTAAATATTTCTCAATCATATTTCACAAATTATCAAAGCTCATAATAACATAATTTAGTCAAATAATTTAATAAACACAGTGTTGCCAAAATCATACACAACTTAAGCCATGACACAAAATTTCCGATCAATGCCATGTTGTACACCACAACAAAGCAATCTACAACCTCATTAATCGAAATCAATGAGGGAGGTGGCTAGCTAGCTAATGAGTACTCATCCGATCTCAACCTCAATCGGCAAGCGGAGGGAGGAAAATAAACGATCTCAACCCCATAAATGGAGGAGGAATAATGTGATACTGTCAGGCTAAGTGTGAATACAAAATCAATTCAAAACAATTTATTTAAATAATTTATGAGAAATCTGATCAATTTCCAAAGTCATATTTGCGATTATAAAACGGCAACACAGTACATAATTAGTCACAGAAGTCACATTTTTTAGAATAAAATATTTAAACAAGAATTATTGTGCACAGACCTGACGTGAGTCGCCTCTAGGCCTTGACTCAGTCTTTCAGAGCTTCCAAGTCTTTTTCAGCTGAAACACACAATTTCATAGTGTTTCAGTACCATATCTTAGCATAAATCCAAAAATAAATTTAACTTCACTTTTACCTAGCTTTATTGTGCTAAACTCGACGTTCTTGAAATTTTTGTGTTTTGGGTTACTATTCACTTCACTATTCAAGTCAATTTGTTGACTTTCTAAAGCTTAATAGGTATGGGAACTCCAACTTCACCCACATACCACATTTTGGTCATTAAATTTGTTGGTTTTGGTCATTTTCTCAAAGCTTAAGTCCTTTAGGCAAAATTGTCAAATTTTCAGTTTTGGTGTCCCTAATTGCACTGTTCTATTGGTCATTCTACTGCTGGAATTTGGCAAAACTCCCTTCATAGAAAATGTTCCTTATTGTCTTAAATTTATTCTCATTTTTGGATTACCCCAATTGGAGTTTTGTAGCTCAAGTTATGGCCATTTGAACCATGGCTGCCGGATTGGACACAACCTAGATTTTCTGGGCAATTTTGGTGCTGGCAGTTTTGGGTCACCAACTTGGGGTGGCCAAACGACTTGGTTGCTGGAAGAATTTGGGTTTGTGTTCTTCATGAAAGTTTTAGGTCTATATCTCATCTAACCACTGGTAACATTTCAGGTCATTTGGACCTACCTAGCTCAAGTTATGACCAAATGAGCAAATACTGTTCATTTGGTCAGTTTGTACAGGGCAGCCTGCACTTATCCAACTTTGGTCAATTTGTTCACTAGGTTTTGGTCACTTTTTGGGCATGGTTCCTAAATGAAAATTGTGTCATTTAGTGTCTATTTTCATCCCCAATTGGTCTCATACCAATTGGACTTGTAAAATTTCAGTTTTGGTCCTTCAAAGTTGACAGCATGACCACACTCCCTCCGAATTTAGCTTTAATTCCAACCATTCCAACACAACTCATTTGGTCACAAATGACCATTTTTCACTTCACAATAGGTCAAACATATCATTTACCCATTTCTTCAAATTTTTCCTTAAAACCCTAGGTCTCCAAACCCTAACCACACTAAATTGTTGCATTTAATCACATTTAAGCATTTCAATCTTACTACCACTTTCATGCAAGCTTACTAACACATTTAATTCATTCAAAACACATCATACTCTCATACATCCATGGCTGGCCGAAATTTCAGTTTGGTCCTCCCCACATATTTTTATTTCATTTCATTAGTTTCTAAGTTCATTTAAGTAACTAAATATGCATTTAAAGAAAGAAAAATGAAAGTTAGCATACTAACCTTTCTTAGAACTCTAAATCTCTATCTTTTGTTCTTCTTTCTTCTTTCAATCTTCTTCTTAAGTTGAGATAACAAGCTCTAGTAAGGTTTTTGTGGGAGTTATTAAGGTTAAGTGAAGAAATTAAAGCTTGAGTGCAAGCTTTAATGGAGGATTAGAAATGGAGAAATGAGGGAGAGAGTGAGGCGGCACTTAGGGAAGAAAGAGAGCTTTTTGTTTTTTTTTTTTTTTCTTTTCTTTTCTTTTCTTTTATCTATTTTAGCTTATGGAAGACCCCAAAAAATCAATTTAATTAATTTATTAATTATAACATTTATGGCATCATGCATGATGTCATCTCCCTACACCTTTTTCATTTTCTCTTTTTTTTTTCTATTAGTTCTTTAATTTAATTCTCGATTCTGAAATTTTCTTTTCTCAAATTTTATTTGACAGTTAGGTTGGGAGTCAGCTCTCGGGGTCAATTGACCAAATTGCCCCTCGCCGATTTATCCCGATTTGCAAATAATTCAATATTTCTTCCGGCTCCCTGACCTAATTATTTGACTGGCTTAACAGTTCTTTTTCATGATTTTCTCTTTTCCACTGTGTTCATAAGGGTCCTAAGGACCGCAGCGTCACATTTTACTGTTCGAAATTTGAGTTTAAAATGACTTCGCAGTCCTTCCCGAGAAGGTCACCCATCGCTATGGCTCTCGGCTCGTTTAACTTCTTATATTCCGTTTTTCTTATTTATACTTAACTAATTGGCAATTACTAATTATTTGTATTTATGGCTTCTCTAGTTATCTTAAGTGTGGTTCTAATCCCCTTAATTGTCCGGATCGACATCGGTCATCGGAATAGTGAAATATACCAGGCTATACAAATAGGGGTGTTACACTTAAGAATGTTCTTTACTGTAATCCAGTGACGTTCACCTGGATTAGCTTGGTATCTACTAGTTATGCTTAAAGCATAGGATACATCTGGTCTTGTACATAGCATCGCATACATGATAGATCTAATGGCTGAGGCATAACGGATCCTATCCATTATCTCTTTCTCTCTAACACCCTCATATTAGGCAGTTTCGTACATTCTACTATTTCGGCGACTAATGTCTATTCGAACGACTAGAATGCCTGGAACTATACCTAAACCACAGAGAGAAGTTATAAACTAAATTAATAAAAATCAAATAAAGTTGGATGAAAATAAGAGAAACAAAGAACAAATCAGTTAAATGAGCTTAAGTTCCCCTTCAACAGTTGTTAGCATACCCAACAGTACAGGCAATGTAGCTTCCAACTAATTCATGTTGAATTTCATTATAAACTGTGAGAAGCTAGGAGGTAGAGACTGTAAGAATAGGTCAATACTTAACTCATGATCCATGATAAAACCCAAGCCTAATTTTCAATATAGCCAATCATCTTCAGAACATGAATATTCACTGAAGATCCTTCTATCATCTTACAGCAGAACAATTCCCTTTATATCTCGTACCTCTCATTCCTGCATTTTGAATAAAAAAACTCCTTGAGATGCAAAATGATAGTTCGAGAATCCATATTCTCATGGTGCCTTTGAAGTTCATGAGACATGCTAGCCAACATCACACATGTGGCTTGCTCATCATCATCTTTATGACGAATATACTCATTCAGTACTTCTTTAGGAGCATCAACATCAGAAATACTGGGTTTGGCACGTTCACGGACGTATAGCCTCTTTTCTTGCTTGAGAACAATTCTCAAGTTTCTGTACCAATCCGAGAAATTTGGCTCAATCAACTTGTTAGCATCTAGTATGCTACACAAGGAATGGTTGTTGTTACTCATGGTGATATTAGTTATCTATATATGCAAAGATAAAATTGTATTAATTTCATGCATATAATTTTTTATTAACCAAATTAATACAAGGTCTTTAGAATCCATTCGATCTCTCACTATTTTACTCAAATTCATAGCCCTCTCTATTAATTCGGAAAATTTAACGCATTAATTTTTTTAGTGGGCTAGGACCCCATTTAATTTTGTTTGACCTTAAGTATGCTCAACAAATCAAAATAAAATTAAATTAGGTAGATAACTATTTATCAATCATATCTCTATGTGACTCATCAATCAGTTAGATGACAACTATTTGTCTAAACATAATTTTATGTTTCTCCTAACTCTGCCTCTGATTCTGCATGATCATGAGTGTGCTCATCCAAATCATGTAGGTCAGTTAAGTAAAACCCATTGTTAAAAAATATCCAATGTTTCATAGTCATACACATGTTCAAGAGAAAAGCAACCTTGAGTGTGCTCAACAAGTTAACCTTAATATAGAACTCAGGTTTATGCTATAACAACGGAAGGCATCTTGATCATGTTCATAACATGTACTTAATATTTGAATAAGGGATTTTAGGTCTATGCCAATTTTTAGGTCTTATTTATTAGCATGCCGGTTATATTATAAACCACATATATAAAACATACACCCCTAGCATGCATTTCTAATTGGATGATTATGGACTTTACTAAATAATTCTCTCGAGCCGTTGGAGAGAATTATAAAGTCAAAAGCCTAAGTAGTGGTATTGCAGAATTTCAATAGTCTTCCAAGCAAGTCCTTGAAGTATCTTCATCAACTCCTCTTTCTGCTTACAATTACAAATAATTTCCTATTTACTCATTTTAAAACTATATAACATTTATATATTTTAGAAATAGAAACCTCGAGGTACATTCGAGAGAAGTCAAATGAGAAAAGAATTTACAATACAAAATATAGAAGGCAGGAAACACAGTCCCTATTTATGAATATACAGACATTCAATCATATAAAGAGCAATCACGTTTTTCTTTAGTCCATAACCATCCATCATGCATTATAATCAAATTATTAATGCATAAATAAATTTAATCATCCTCATTGTTGTTGTTGGTTTCATGTATAATTAAAATAATATTTCTAACAATTAGAAATATTAAATCAAAATATGTGTAATGTTCTTCCCACTAAATAATTCTATTTAATTGCCTTGGACACAATTTCCTTTAATTAATAAGTAATTTAATCTCAATTAAATAAATATTTATTTAACAAAACAATAAAATCAAATTATTATGCTACCTATGTAACGCCCTTACTTTAGATAGTCCGTACATTATACTGTTCCGATGACTAACGTCTGTTCGAACAGCCAAAATATCTGAAACTACACTTAAACTAGAGTGAGGAAGCATAAATTGATGGAATAAATATTAAGAAAATATAAGAAAAATTAAGAGAAAATAAAAGAAATGAAATGCAACTAGGTTAAATGAGTCGAGGTTCCGACGATGGGTAACCGTACTGGGAAGACATTGCGTAGACAGTTGCCGAACCCAGACTCACAAGGAACCCTAGGAAATTATTTTCGGGACTTAATTAATTTACTGAGGTATAAATGATATTAAAAATGCCAAAGAAAAATTCAAGAAAATTTACTAATCGGTACAGACAAAAATAATCCGATAAGCATAATGAAGGGCATTTTGGTCATTTTAACCTCAAAGTTGAATTTTGACCTAAATGTCAATTAAAATAAGAGAGATTAAAACACATAAAATAAATTAAAATCATAAAAAATGCAATTGAAATGGGAAAAGAAAAGAAAGAAAATCAAATATAAATATATGAGTTATTATATGAGTTATTACTAAGCATGATGCAAATATTACATCATTAATATTTTATGCAATTTACCATAGGATATATAAGAGCATAAGATGACAAGAATCCAACCACTCAAAGTCATTTTCATCTTCTTCCTTCTTCAACTCTCCCATGGCCGAAACTCCCTAAGAGCTCTCTCTCTTCCATTTTCTTTCTCAAGCTTAAAATTCTTCCCTTTCATATCATAAAACCCTAAATCCACTTCACTAAAATTTATCCATACACCTTGGGAAGTTTATAGGCAGCCAAGGAAAGAGGAAACAAGGAGGTTTTCACAAGTTGAAGAATTGTCCATTCAAAGTTAGTGCATAATTTCTCTTTCTTTCTTCATTAAACCTTGAATTAAAGTTGAGATGAGTTAAAGTTGCATGAAAAAAACTAAGAAAATAATGGGTTTGTGAGGTCTCTAAATTCGACAGCCTTGGAAACATAAGGGTTTGATAAATTCATACATATAAATGGTGATTAGTAGTGTTGATGAATTCTTGACTATAATGATGATTAATGATGTTGAGTGATGAAGTTACATATATTAGGAATTGGATTGCATGTGTATGCTTGAGATTGACAATTTGAGTTAGGGTTTTGACCTAACTATTGGAGATTTTGTATAATTTCTGGAATTTGACTTTGTTGAGATGAGTTGATGATATTTAGAAGTGCCATGAATGCCAATTTGTAGTTTGGGAGTTGGAGAAAATGAAATTGGGAGTGTACATTTTTTTGCAAGTTTGGAACTTTATAAATCTAGCATGTGTTTTGAGCCATAACTAAATTTGTATTGCTCCAATTGGTATGAGACTAATTGGAGGTGAAACTAGATCCAAAATATTCCATTTTTCATGAAGAAACCATGCCCAAATTCTGTCCATAACTTGACCAATTTACTGTTCCAATCTGGCTGACCATACAATGAACCCAGAAAAATAACCAAATGAACAGTACACATTCATTTGGTCATAACTCCCTCTAGTCAGATCCAAATGACCTGAATTTTATACCATTGGAAAGCTTAGACATAGTGCTACAACTTTTATGAAGAATACAAAGCCTAGAAATGCCTCTAACCAAACCAAATTGCTAGCCCAAGTTAAGTTACAAAACTGTCTAGAACCATATTGCCCAAAAATTACTAGACATAGGCTTATCCGATCAGTTTTGGCAAAATGGCCATAACTTGGTCCAAAAAAATTCAAATGCAATAAAACCAGTAGTAAATTTTCCATAAGACATCAATCTACAATATTGGTATCTTGACCAAAACCCAGAAATCAAGGGAACTAGGTCAATTGTCTAGGTCAAGTTAGTATGCAAATTCTGAAAATTGCCTAAGTAACCACTTGACCTCAAAATAGTCTTTTAATCATATCTCCCACTGAGAAACTCCAATTGGGATGAGCCATATTGTTCTGTAAACCTAAGGAACAGGGCTCCAACTTTGTTTTAAACACTTTCCTCAAATTATGAATGTAAGAACCCTAAAAGTTGAGTCAAATCTACCGACCTGAACTGGAATCCTGTTGGCACAGGGTACACGAGTCCAGGCCAGTTATTTGGCTATAATTGATTCTAAAAAACCTAAAAAATTATAATTCAAAATTCTGAGTGACCATAAGACATAGGAAAATAATCTCTATGAAGAACACTAGGCCTAAAAGTGGCTGCAACCTGTTCAATTAATTAGGTAAAGTCTAAGTCCAAAAGCTGCCTTGTTAAAGTGCCAGAATTATAAAATGAACCAGTTATGGTTATTTGACCATAACTTGAGTTCTAGAAATCCAAATGATATGATTTAAAAAGGAAAAAAAAATACAAGACATAAAGGAATAACTTCCATGAAGGAAATATGGCCAAATAGTGGCCACAAATTGATCAAATTGATAGGTAAAATTAAGACATTAAAACTGAACCTAAAGAAAGGTTCATAAGACTAATTATTTTATGGTAGGGTTTTAACCCTAATATATTGCTAAACACTAAATTATATGAAATAGGTATGTGGAACCCATTTTCCCACTACAAATTGATATGAAATTTCTAATAAGAAAATAATAATACTTAATTGCCTAAAGTAAGCCTAGGCTTATGTATATAGTTTGGATAGATTGGTATATCAATTAGGGACTACAGATAGCAGTACTGCCTACATGAATAATCATTGATTGACAAAATATGTCTGATATGATTATTCTACAGGCTATATGCCTAATTTCATTTCTGACTTTAAAAGCCTGCCCGCTGGCCTTGTGCCTGATATGACAGTTGTATATAGGGTAAACATATGGATGTCTAACCAGTATACTCCCATGTATCCAGCCTTTATAGTCTGTTATAAGTTACTTGGGCACTAATATGATTTTAAAAAAACTAAAAAAGAAATACATGCACAGATAAGATCCTGATAAATAAATTGATTCCAAAGTTAAACAAATCTGTAAAGACTTAAAATTTATGAAATTTGCCTAGAATAATTATTTTAATTATTTAGTTACTTTTATTTTAAAATTATGTACCACTAAGCAATTCGCTTAGCGCGTTAGTTTTCCATTGCGTAAGTACTGGAAATCAAACACAGCCACAGCAGCAGTAGTAGCAGTAGTGTTCTGACGTAGATTTGATCAAATCTGCTACAGTCCAGAGTCACCTCAGTATTTTGTATTTTGTTGGTAGGGCCCATGTATTAGACTTAGTATTTTGATTTATTGTACACAAGATGTGATCATATTTTGTGTTGTAAATAAATTGTAATTATATTTTTGAGATTGTAAATAAAGCTTGTGAATTTTTGTATATAAATTTCCATATGAATGAGTTATATTACATTCTTAAAATTTACATGATCAACGAATAATGTGATACATGACAAGATGAATGGATCTAAATTAATTTGAATAGGTAAATAGTAAAACCCGTCAAATGCTTATAAAACGAATGAGGCTCTGTCCGAGTCTCCACATAAATAAATTGTGATAAAAAAAAATTTTCACACATGAATAAATGATATTTAAAATTAATAATGGACAGGACAAGATAAGATAAGATGCTCTGACACCAAATGTGGCACACTTTGCTCGGTTACACTGTAAACGGGTAAGGGGCGTTATAACCTAATGCCATATATAATTTAGAAACAATTTTCTAATATTATATATATGTATTAAACAATTTAATTCAATAAATTCCCTTGCTCAAATACTCTAAATTAATTTTAGAAACTAATTTCTAAAATTAATATAAACAATTTTAATTTATCTCCCAATTGAACCAAAATAAAATTACAATTTTATTTATTGAAAATAAAATTAGATTTAATATTTAATAAAATAAATTATATAATTTTCAATTTTAGTCAATGGGAAGGGGACCAAGGGCATTTTTGGACAATGGATTTTTAATGGCATAATTGCAATTTTTAAACAAATTAGGGGTAGCAACATAATGGTGGCATTTTTGCAATTTTGCTGAAAACCAAGTGTAGGCTGGTACGGTGGCAAAACTATAATTTTACCAACAACTAAGGGTGAGCAATCAGTACCCTTCTCCTCTCCCAATCTGGTTCATCGTGAACCAGAAGCAACCATGGAGGCCACCAGCGCCGCTACACCAGAGTTGGCCCTCTTAGCGACAGTCCCACGCTGCTACAAGGCCTACGATGCGTAGGGAATAATCCGGCAGCCTTGCAGACTCCTCCAACCTCCCATGCATGACCCTGATGCGCGTAGATTGGCAGCTTCGATCTTCTAAATTTTGGCGAAGCTGGATGCCACCAGACTAGTAAGGAGAACTGCTGGCCACCAGCTCGCGTTTGGGTATGTCCATTCACGCAGTTGGGCAGCCAGCAATCCTTATCGGCACTAGTTCCGTGGATGCCCAAATGGGTTTCATGGAAAAATTTCCAAATTTGCTAATTTGTAAAAATTTATTTAATTAAAATTAATTTTTACTTACTTAAAATTCAAAAGAAAACAAAACCTAAATATGAAAAATCTTAAAATTTCTAGAACCAACTTTGAGCAGAGGAAAAGAAAAAAAAGATTGGGAGGAACAAAATACAAACGCATGAAATTAATTATCAAATTAGCAATAACAACAATAAATTATTTAATAATTAATTAAAATGGCTCTAATACTTACTGTTAGGAAGCATTAATGCACAATAAATTGAGCAGAAAAATGAAACCTAAATATAAACTTTAATTAATTAAGGGATGGTGGAATTTAAAATTTTGTTATCTGACAAATTACCTCTAATTACTTTGAAAATTTACTAACTATTAGACTGAGTTATAGCAAACCAACAGTCATCAGTCATCCAGATGTCCACACAAATCGGTTGTGAAGAAATTCTTCAAAACTCTTTTTAGAGAATTTGTAATTTTGAGTGCTAGCTTTAGTAAAAGGAAGCTCTTTTAAGAATGAAAGACAAGCTTCCTTTTATAGGGAGTAACTTTTCATGATTATAAATTTAACCCTTTAATTTTATTAATTATAAAATGACCTCTATAAGAATTAAAATTCACAAAATTAATTCTTACAATTCTTAAAACTTTAAATTAAGTCCACACTTAATTATTAGGATATTAAATAGTCTAAATAAAAATTATGCTTTAGTCTATAAGTCTCTAAAATTATTTTGTTTTATTTTTATCAAGTCCAACTTGATAATTCCTCACAGTCTTTATGTGTACGACCCATTAGGTTTTTAATATATTGGAAACAAATATAATTAAATAAAATTAACACTTTAATTTTATCATCAATTTATAATTGATTGATTATATTTGTGGAACATTATTGACTTCTAACAATGTGTAATGACTACTAAATATTAGAACTTGTCAAAGTGGTTTAACTAACCTTTCTATGATTAGTCTGTTAGTGTAATTAATATCCCTTCATCATAATATTTTGATTTATACATTGATGCATTGAATATGTCTGCTATGTATAAATCATTTCTGTCCTCCTAGTGTGATTGATTAATTAAATAAGATCTCAATCTTATTTTATCTTACTCAAGGATTTAACAATCCACACTAGCTAAGAATAATTGAATATTTTTCCTAATTACTTAGGGTGATGAATTCTATCTTGACAATCAAATATCTCCATATAGTTTATACTATATCCAACAGCTGTCACATTTATTATTTTTATATAGAATAACATGTAAGCAGTATCAAAATACAGTAATTCCTATATAAGATAACTTAGTGTCTCAAGCCTAAGGATCACTTATACGACTGTCACGCGAGTCTTTCCATAGACACAATAAACTTCCATATGGAATCCTCGTACCAGTTCAATGAACTTGTCTTAACAAGCACCTACACATTTGTTCTAGATATCATGTTTACCCCAGCTTAATGAGAATTGTTGTTTCCTTTCACAAAAGAAACAATATAATTTGAACTGGTCTCAACTGTTATATCTATGTTCAGTCTCAATATAACATTGACCAGGAATTTTCTTTGTGAAACAATGCTATAATGCAGTCGGAATCTAATAATTATAATAATATTATAATTTCCACTGTTATGCATTTAAGTCCCGTAGACTTTATCTTTATTAGTTAATATTCATTGAAATTAAATTGAACATTAAAGATAAAGCATCCTTTGTTAATAACAATATATATATATATATATGTGTGTGTGTGTGTGTGTGTGTTAAGTAATCACAACCGCAACTTGTCATGACCAAACCTATGGGCCGGACCGGCACTAGGACCTAGGCCAGCCTAAAGCCCCCGAGGCCCGTAGTGTGTGTTAAGTAATCACAATCGCAACTTGTCATGACCAAACCTATGGGCCGGACCGGCACTAGGACCTAGGCCAGCCTAAAGCCCCCGAGGCCCGTAGTAAGCCTAACTATTCATCAGCCCAATCCTAAAGCCCATTTGGGCCTAATTTCAAGAATTCAACCAGACAGAGTCCGGCCATAAAATGGACCATTCAACGGGGAGTTCTTAACTTACCTGACCTATAAATACAATATATAATAAATTAGGGAGCTCAGCTCACCCTTCACATACTCATAATATCATAAATCCAGTGGGAGCTCAGCTCCCTCATCCAATTCAATTATACATGCAATTAATAATCTTACAAATTCAACACCATATTATATTATAGATTCAAATTAATTAAAATACTCCAAACACACGCGGAGTCTAAAATTTAACTCAATTGTACAAAATACATTAGATACTAATAATTGACCTGCGAAGAAGAAAAGCAGGTTAGTCACAACAAGTAATCCTCCTATAGCTTGGAAAAATAGATGAACAGAAGCAAGCGTTCGACTCAGAGAGCAAAATACTAATTTTAACCATAATTTCTATAGCTATCTAAAGCTAATGCATCCTAAGGAATGGAATGCAACATCATCATAAATTTCATACAAACTACATCATAACAGTAAAAAGGCAATCTGGAGTACTCACACACCCAACACTGTTCAAACAGTACATATATGGGAGTTGATCCCCTATACAGCTCTCTTAAACCAACGTCTGCCAGCGAGTGTCTCTCAAGCCGTGCCTACCCCGACTTATCCATAAAGGATCGGGTCCCAACAAGTGTCTCTTAAGCCGTGTCTACCCGTCCTGTCCATATCCAATACCATACCACACGCACACCAACGCACGCACACTGCTCCAAATTACCACAAACAATATCCATGGCACTTCATCAATTATGAATACAATATAAAACGTGCCTAGTATTTAACTACATAGATACATATTTATAAGTGATGCATGGGCATGCTTGAGCATATAATAATATAGAAATTATAATTAAAATTAATATTTTACTCACAGATTCAACCCAATGTCACTGCGGTGGCTGGGCGAAAGAGAAAGGTTGTCCCGACTCACCTGAAAAATTTTATTATAATTATTTAATATATTTTACTCAATACAAGCTTAGAAAAGACCAAAGACACTCTAAGTTGTGCCAAAAATCGGGTAGAATCCCCCTTGTACCTAGAACCTACTCAACTTGCAAAAAAGTTCAAAATGCACTTCTATATCCACAAGTCACACATCCACAACTCAATCACATCACATGGCCCCTCCTGAGCCCATCCAACAGTCAACAACCACATTTTAAAAAATTACAATTTAGTCCCTATAATTACCCATTTTTTCAAAAACTGCCCAAATAAGCTCTAAAAATTTTAAAACTTTACCCCGCGGTCCTTAGTAATATTATTAAGCTAATGCAAAAGGAATTATATTTTCTAACCTACCACGAATATTTTATAGATTTTTAATCGAAATCAAGCACTAGATAATTAAGAAAAAGTAGGATTCGGGTTTACTTATGCCAATTCCGACCCTGGAGATTCGTCCGGGACGTCTAAAAATGGTGGGATAGCTTATACTCTCAACCCGGTTCTGAAGCTTTTCCAGTAGTCAATCTGCCCTGCCCAAAATTATAGACCTGAGCAACCATCTAATTTCCGCGAATTAAATGCACCTACGTGAAGCCCACAACACGGGGGTTAGTATATAATTTTTACTAAATTTTCTAAACTCATTTAATGTTAAAAAAAATACTGCGAAATTTCGCGAGACCCATTAAAAAATGGTGTTGAAAAAATTTGAAATGGGTATTGCAGTGAAGTTCTAGATGAGTGGAGCACTCTGGTACTCTCGGATTTTTAGTAGGGTTTACGATTTTCGAGAAATCTAGCCCGAAAATCAAAATGGGCTAAAATTTCCCGAACAAAAATTGCACAAACCGCTTGATGAATTTTTGTGTTCTTGGTATCTATGGAAAGCTCTCGAGGTGTAGATGTGTTTTGGGACAAGACCCAATCCGATTGATGGCCGGATCGGCCTTTTGTAGGGGAAGAGTTTGGCAGGATTTTCCTGTGGCCTGGAAGCCTGCTGACAACAGGGGAAGGGCGGGGGAGGCCGACGACGACGCGAGGAGGGGTGGGGGAGCGGTGGTAGGCGCGGAGGGGGAGGGAGGAGAGAGAAAATGAGGGAGAGAGAGGAAGCGTCAGGACACGCGGGAGGAAGAAGAAGAGAAGAAGAAAGGTCCGGTCCGATTCATCTGGTTCGATCAGGTCAAGTTTGATTCAATCGGTTCGATTCAAGATACCCGAAATTGAATTTTTACTCTGCCTTGGGATTGAAACGAGGCCGAAAAATTCTGAAAAAATTTTAGAAAATTCGTAGAGTCTAAATATATTTTTAGTTTTGTCACGTGGTCTTTAAATAAATTTTTAAAAATCATCAAAGTTTTATGTTTTCGGAAAATCGAACTCGACTTCAAAAATTCAAAAAATTTCAAATAATTCCCCAAAATTTAAATAAAATAAAATATTAATATCTACCTATAAAATAATTAATTTAAAAAATTAGGGATGTTATATTCTTCCCCCTTTACAGAAAATTCGTCCTCGAATTTTTTACATAATGCAGAATAAAAGAACAGAATTACATATTGAACAAATAAGGGTACTTGCTACACATGTCCCGCTCTGACTCCCAGGTGCATTCTTCTACTGATTGGCTCCTCCACAACACCTTAACCATAGGGATCTGTTTCGACCTTAATTGCCTCACTTGGTAGTCCACTATGGCTACTGGCTGCTCCTCAAACGTCAAATCTTCTTTCAGCTCTATTGTATCCGGTTGTAGTACATGAGAGGGATCTGGTATGTATTTCCTGAGCATGGAGATGTGAAATATATGATGAACATGAGAAAGGTTGGGTGGTAACTCCAACCGAGAGGCAACTGCTCCAACTCTATCAGTAACCTCATAAGGTCCAATATACCGAGGTGCCAACTTGCCCTTCTTTCCAAATCTCATGACTCCCTTCATCGTAGAAACCTTCAGGAACACATAATCGCCTACTGCAAACTCTATATCCCTCCGTCTGGGATCTGCATAACTCTTTTGCCTACTGACAGCTATTTTCAATCGTTCCTTGATTAAAGGAACCATCTCTGAAGTGTATTGCACTAGGTCTACATCATGCACCTTCGCTTCTCCCATTTCCATCCAACACAGAGGAGACCTACACTTTCTGCCATAGAGTGCCTCATAGGGTGCCATCCCGATACTATAATGATAACTGTTGTTGTAGGCAAACTCCACCAAGGGTAGCTTATCATCCCACTGACCTTCAAAATCCAGAACACACATACGAAGCATGTCTTCCAGTGTTAGAAATTGTCCTTTCAGACTACTTGTCTATTTGAGGGTGGAAGGCGGTACTAAAGTTTAATTGCATGCCAAGTGCCTCTTACAGCTTTCTCCAAAACCTAGAAGTAAACTGGGGCCCTCTGTCAGCTATTATGGAAGCAGGAACTCCATGCAATCTGACTATTTCTCGAACATAGAGCCTGGCGTATTGTGCAACAGAATAGGTGATTCTCACAGAAAAGAAATGAGCTGATTTAGTCAGACGATCTATAGTTACCCATATTGAATCATATCCCCCCATGGTACGAGGCAACCCAATTACAAAATCTATAGTGATCATTTCCCACTTTCATTCTGGGATATGGAGCACTTGCAGCTTCCCTGATGGCCTCTGGTGTTTGAACTTCACCTTCTGAAAAGTCAAGCACTTGGACACAAAGTCTGCTATGTCTCTCTTCATGCCATTCCACCAGTAGCTATCTTTCACATCATGTTACATCTTGATGGAGCCAGGGTGGACATTGTACAGTGTATAGTGTGCCTCTCGCATAATTTCATTCCTGATATTGTCCATGTCGGGCACACATATCCTGGAACCTTGCATAAGAGCGCCATTATTGGCAAATCCAAACTCACCACCTTCACCCTGCTGTACTTTTTCTATAATCTTCATCAATTGCGGGTCTCTGTGCCAGGAAACTCTGATTCTGTCTCACAGGTCTGGTCTCACTGAAAAATGAGCCAATAATACCCCCTCATCTAAAATATCTAAGATCAAATCTTGATCCATCAACTCGTGTACTTTCTGAATCAATGGTCTCTTCTCCGCTGATATGTGAGCCAAGCTGCCAGAAAATTTTCTGCTCAGAGCATCTGCTATTATATTGGCCTTGCCAGATGGTACTAGATGGTACAATCATAGTCCTTTAGAAGCTCCATCCATCTCCTCTGTCTCAAGTTTAAATCCCTCTTTTGGAAGATGTACTTCAAACTCTTATGGTCGGTGTATATCTCGCACACTTCACCATACAGGTAGTGTCTCCAAATCTTTGGTGCAAAGACTACAACCATCATTTCCAAATCATGGGTAGGGTAGTTTTGCTCATGCCTCTTTAGCTGCCTTGAGGCATAACCCACTACTTTTCCATGCTGCATCAAAACACACCCTAAGCCAATTCTGGAAGCATCACAGTACACTGTATATCCTCACCACTCATCGCTAATGTCAACACAGTGACTATAGTTAGACATTCCTTAAGCTTCTGGAAGCTTTCCTCACAATCATCTGTCCAAATGAATAGAACATTCTTCTGAGTTAACTTAGTTAGGGGAGCTGCTATCCTGGAGAAATTCTGCACAAAATGCCTATAGTAGCCAGCTAGGCCCAGAAAACTTTGCACCTCAGTGACTGTTGTAGGCCTAAGCCAATCAGTTACAACCTCAATTTTCTTGGGATCCACTTGAATGCCTTCACTAGAAACCACATGTCCCAAGAATGAGATGCTTTCTAGCCAAAATTCACATTTTGAAAATTTAGCATATAGCTAGTGCTCCTTCAAAGTCTACAACACCATCCTCAAATGCCACACATGTTCTTCCTCAGTGCAAGAATATACCAATATGTCATATATGAATACAATGACAAAACGGTCCAGGAATGGCCGGAACACCCTGCTCATTAAGTCCATGAAGGCCGCTGACACATTAGTGAGTCCAAAAGACATCACTAAGAACTCATAATGACCATATCTTGTCCTGAATGCTGTCTTGGACACATCCTCATTATTGATTCTCAACTGATGGTAGCCTGATCGTAGGTCTATTTTGGAAAAGAATCTAGCCCCTTGGAGCTGATCAAACAGATCATCGATCCAAGGAAGTGGATACTTGTTCTTCACAGTCACCTTGTTCAACTGTCTATAGTCAATATACAACCTCAAGGATCCATCTTTCTTTCTCACAAATAGAATAGGAGCGCCCCAGGGGGAGGTACTTGGACGGATAAAATCCTTGTCCAGAAGCTCTTATAGTTGCTCCTTCAGTGCCTTCAATTTTGCTAGGGCCATCCTGTAAGGCAGCATTGGTATGGGGTTCGTACCAGGCACAACGTCAATGTAGAACTCTATTTCCCTTCCTGGTGGTAACCTTAGAAGCTCCTCAGGGAAGACATCCATAAATTATCTGACAACAGGAATATTCTCAATATTAACACCTTCTACAGATATATTTCTCACCAATGCCAAATACCTTTGACACCCATGCTCAACATTTTTCTAGCACTAATTACTGACACCAAGTTATATGGAGCCACGCTCCTATCACCATCAAAGTTAAACTCTTCCACACCAGGTATATAAAAGTACACCCTTTTGTTCCTGAAGTCTAAAGTGGCATAATGAGTTACCAACCAATCCATTCCCAAAATTACATCGAAATCCATTACTGGTAGAGGAACCAAGTTTGCTAAGAGGATCTTTCCATCCACTACCACTGGGCTACCCAGAAAAACCATATCCACATCTATGTTGTCACTAAGAGAGGTAGCTACAGATAAGGGGCATTCTAAAGTTGTAGGGTTCCTACCCAATCTCATGGCAAAAACAGGGGAGACAAATGAGTGCGTAGCACCCGGATCTATCAAAACACGAGCCTTATAGGAACATACTAGAAGAATACCTACCACAACTGTATTGGAAGCCTGGGCATCCTGGTGGGTTAAGGTGAAAACCCAAGCTTGACCCCTACCCTGTAGTGCAGAACTCTGAAATTGACTTCTACCTCCTGACCTGCCTCTAAATCCACATCCTCCTTGTCCTCGGCCCTATTGGCCACTGAACTGACTGCCTGCCATACTGGAAGCACCAGGATACAATTGACGAGGAACATTTGCAAAAGAACACTGTGACCCTATCTGTGGCTCGCTGAACACTAGACATTCTCTAGCAAAGTGACCTGGCTAGCCACATTGGAAACATACTCCTGAACCCATCATATAAGGTCTTGAATGTCCTCTTCCACACTGCGTGCAAGGTGCCAACGAGGACCCTGAACTAGACCCAGAACTGCTGTAACCCGAACTGTGACCACTGCTGGATCCGTACCCTGGTCTGAATCATTAAGATTTGTGTTTAAAACCACCCTTCTTGTTGTTTCTACTCCTTCCTCTGTAGTGACTTTGGCCTCTACTGTCTGTGGTACCCATGTAGGGAACACCTGAAGAACCCTCTACTCTATTCTTCTTTGCCCTTCCACTGTCATCTCCTATATAGTTAATTTTAATTTGTCAGGCTCGATCAACTACACATCAAAAGACTGATTAAACATCATGGCCAGATTTGCATACCTTTTGTCTAGTCCCTTTAGGAACCTCTTTACTTCATACTTTCTGTAGCTACTGCTATGGGGGCATACCTACTCAATTTCAAAAATTCTGTAGCATATTCATCTATGGATTTGTCATTCTGCCTTAAGGCCTCAGGCCCACTGCTTTTGATATCTGAAGCTTTCTGGCACAAACCTGTTGATGAACAGTTCCATAAACTGGGTCCAAGATAATCCCTCAATACGAGGCAGTACGTAGTTTGTAATCCACTACCTTGGCACTGGGCCCAATACATGCTGCACACACTCTATAAGTCTCCTATCAGTCAACTGCAACTCCATCCCTGCCTATTTGCAGGAGTCTAAAAATCAATAGGCATCATCTGACACATCATAAGTACCAGGCACCAACTTCTTGAAATTAATTAGTTGTTTGTAAGGTTCCCCTCTTGGTGCAGTGGGCTACTGCTGTTGTGGAGGGTGGACCATATATTGTGCCATCATATCGATGGTTCTCTACAATCTAGCTAGGGTAGCTGCCATTGGGTCCATGGGACCCTAGGCCATAAAAGATTGTTCCTGAACTGGTGGCAGCTGCTCTTCTACTTGAGCAACTATAAGTCTCATACCCCGCCTCCTTAGGGCAGGCTCCTCATCCTATGCAGACACCTTGTCTGGCACATTCTGTTCTGGTGTAATGGCAGCTCTTCTGCTTTTATGCATTTTCCTAAAATTCAATAGCATTAGCCCATAAAAATTCAAAATGGCATGTCACACAGCTCTATAGACTCATATTTACAGACAGTTATATAAAGCAAAAACTATAACCAAAGATGACAATGTAAGGACAAATGGGGACCCTATTCTCACATGTGACTCCTATTAGACTCTTCCCAAAACTTTAGACATATACTCCCTATGAATCTGGAGCCTAAGCTCTGATACCACATTTATCACGACCCAACGTATGGGCCGAACTGGCACTAGGACCTAGGCCAGCCTAAAGCCCCCAAGGCCCGTAGTAAGCCTAACTATTCCTCAGCCCAATCCTAAGGCCCATTTGGGCCTAATTTCAAGAATTCAACCAGACAGAGTTCAGCCATAAAATGGACTATTCAACGGGGAGTTTTTGACTCACCCGACCAGTAAACACAATATATGATAAATTGGGGAGCTCAGCTCACTGTCCACATGCTCATAATATCATAAATCCAATGGGAGCTCAGCTCCCTCATCCAATCCAGTCATGCATGCAATTAATAATCTTATAAATTCATCACCATATTATATTACAGACCCAAATTAATTAAAATACTCCTAACACATACGGAGTCTAAAATTTAACTCAATTGTACAAAATACATTAAATACTACTAATTGACCTGCGAAAAAGAAGAGCAGGTTAGTCACAACAAGTAATCCTCCTGTAGCCTGGAAAAATAGATGAACAGGAGTGAGCGTTCGACTCAGAGAGTAAAATACTAATTTTAACCACAATTTCTATAGCTATCTAAAGCTAATGCATCCTAAGGAATGGAATGCAACATCATTATAAATTTCATACAAATCACATCATAACAGTAAAAAGGCAATCTAAAGCACTCACACACCTAACACTATTTAAACAGTACATATATGGGAGCTGATCCCCTCTACAACTCTCTTAAATTAACCTCTGCCAGCGAGTGTCTCTCAAGCCGGACTTTCGCTTAATAAACCAAATGCGGGAGCCAGCGAGTGTCTCTCAAGCCGTGCCTACCCCTACTTATCCATAAAGGATCGGGTCCCAGCGAGTGTCTCTCAAGCCGTGTCTACTCGTCCTGTCCATATCCAATACCATACCACACGCACACTGCTCCAAATTACCACAAACAACATTCATGGCACTTCATCAATTATGAATGTAATATAAAATGTGCCTAGTGTTCAACTATAAGTGATGCATGGGCATGCTTGAACATATAATAATATCGAAATTATAATTAAAATTAATATTTTACTCACAGATTCAACCCAAGGTCACTGCGGCGGCTGAGCGGAGGAGGAAGGCTGTCCTGGCTCACCTGATAAATTTTATTGTAATTATTTAATATATTTTACTCAATACAAGCTTGGAAAAGACCAAAGACACCATAAGTCATGCCGAAAATCAGGCAGAGTCTCTCCTGTACCTAGGACGTACCCAACCTGCAAAAGGGTTCAAAATACACTTCTATATCCACAAGTCACACATCCACAACTCAATCACATCACATGGCCCCTCCAGAGCCCATCCAACAGTCAACAACCACAATTTGAAAAATTATAATTTAGTCCCTATAATTATCCATTTTTGCAAAAATTACCCAAATGAGCTCTAAAAATTCTAAAACTTTACCCCGTGGTCCTTAGCAATATTATTAAGCTAATGCAAAAGGAATTATATTTTTCTAACCTACCACAAATATTATATAGATTTTTAATCGAAATCAGGCACCAGAAAATTAAGAAAAAGTAGGGTTCGGGTTTACCTATGCCAATTCCGACCCTAGAGATGCATTCGGGACTTTTAAAAACGGTGGGGTAGCCTATACTCTCAACCCAGTTCTGAAGCTTTCCCGGCAGTCTGTCTGTCCAGTCCAAAATTGCAGACCTGAGCAACCGTCGAATTTTCGCAAATTGAATGTACCTATGCAAAGCCCACAACACGGGGGTTAATATATAATTTTTACGAAATTTTCTAAACTCATTTAATGCTTGGAAAAACACTGTAAAATTTTGCAGAACCCACCGGAAAACAGTGTCGGAAAATTTTGAAATGGGTATTGCCGAGAAGCTCTTGATGAGTGGAGCACTCCAGTACTCTCGGATTTTTGGTGGGGTTTACGGTTTTCGAGAAATCTAGCCCAAAATTCAAAATGGGCTAAAATATCCCGAGCAAATTGGACAAATCGCTTGATGGATTTTTGTGTTCTTAGTGTCTATGGAAAGCTCTCGAGGTGTAGATATGTTTTGAGACAAGACCCGGTCCGATTGGTAGCCGGATCAGCCGGAATCGGCTCGGAAAGTCGAAGCATTGCCTGTTTGTAGGGGAGAAGTTTGGCGCGATTTTCCTGCGTCCTGGAGGCCTGTCGGCGACGGGGAAAGGGCGGGGGAGGTCGGCGATGGCGTGGGGAGGGGTGGGGGAGCGGTGGTGGGCGCAGAGGGGGAGGGAGGAGAGAGAAAACGAGGGAGAGAGAGGGAGCATCGGGACGCGTGGGAGGAAGAAGAAAAGAAGAAGGAAGGGCCGATCCGATTCAACAGTCCGATCCGGTTCGGTTCGATTCAAGATACCTGAAATTAAATTTTTACTCTACCTTGGGATCGAAAACGAGACCCAAAAATTCTGAAAAAATTTCATAAAACTCAAAAAAATTTGTAGAGTCTAAATATATTTTTAGTTTTGCCACGTGGTCTTTAAATAAATTTTTAAAAATCATCAAAGTTTTATGTTTTCGAAAAATCGAACTCGATTTCAAAAATTTGAAAAATTTCAAATAATTTCCCAAAATTTAA
Organism: Hevea brasiliensis; assembly: GCF_030052815.1. NCBI lineage: Eukaryota > Viridiplantae > Streptophyta > Magnoliopsida > Malpighiales > Euphorbiaceae > Hevea > Hevea brasiliensis. Next base: position 90,736,784 of record NC_079495.1, on the reverse strand, counting down.
ATAAAATAAAATATTAATATATACCCATAAAATAATTAATTTAAAAAATTAGGGATGTTACACAATTAACACATTGGCTACAGTGCACATACACTAACAGAATAGCCAATCGATCCGTTTCAAATTTGGATGGGTTCTCAGTTCGTCATTACTCGACCAGTTCACAACAGTATAATCTGAATTTGTAAAAATTAGGATTTGAAAGTTAAATCAAATCGAATCAGATTTCAATTCTTGATTAACCAGTCCGGTCCAGGATGACACTAAAACCTTTTCATATCTAAATTAATCAGAAATGCTCAATATGTTTGATTTTAGATAGATAGACATATTAAAAGGAAAAACCAAAAATTAATGGATTTTGTTTATCTATTCCTTATTTTTTTATAATAAAATAAAAAATATATCTAATATAATTAATCCAATGGATAAGAATCAAAACTCCTACATTTCATCAAACGAATTTTATCAGTGCATGGCATCCAAATCTCTGCATGGGAACAATCACGAATTGTATGGCCAATTTGACCATAACGACAACCTTTTAACTTGAAGTCCACCCACATTTTTTTGCCCGCACCTACATACACGATGGCTTTATTTAGTTACATTCGGCAATGTTTATCGACTTAATGTTTTCAAATTTATTCTTCCAGTTGAATAACTGAGTTTTCTAAAAACCCCACAAGATTTGCAAGATTGTTCCAGCCAATGAGATTGAGAACATAAATGATCAATATTGGACTTTAAGGGCAGAAGAGATCCCAAAAGAGAAGAAAAGAATCTTGGCCTCAATGATCACCTTCAATTTTACAAAAGAGACAGGTCAGAATCAGATGCAAATTCAGAACTTGGCGAACCTTTTTTCTTAGTAATACATGGAGTTGAGACATTTGCAAAAATAAAAATGCGCTTACATAATAAACTACAAGTTCCATATGATGAGTTTGCAAAGTGGACTAAAATTGCATTTCTTTCCCTTGGTCATCCAGAGTACCTTTCAGGACCCTTTGTAACACCCCTCACCCGTCTACAGTGTAGCCGAGGAAGGTGTGCTACATTCGGTGCCGGAGCACCCTATCCTGTCTTGTCGTGTACAATATTAATTTAATGTCTTTTTAATTATAGTATATCACGTGTAAAAATTTTTCTTTTTTATTCCATTTCATCACATCATTTCTCATGTCAATTATTCATGTACCATATCATACTATTACTCATATCTGTTTTCAAATAAAATAAACTTACATTTCATTCATATAACATTACTTACAATAATGTACAATTATATATATAATCCAAAATTTAGTTACATATCTCAATCTGATTTATTACATATAATAACCAAAATATAAAATCTAATTTTATTCATTTATGACATCATGCTTATGTCATAAATGTGATTTTTATTTCATTTCCTTTTCTTTTCTTTTCTACTCATTTTTAATTTAATTTTCATCACTCTTTATTCATATTTTATGTCATATAATTTATTTACTCAATTGGACAAGTTGGTCAAAAATCATCTCTAAAGACGAAATGACCAAAATGCCCTCCATTTGGCTTAAGAAGCCAAAACTGTCTGTACCAATCTTAAAAATTCTCCTAACCTTTTCTTGATATTCTAATGCTACCTAGGGTGCCGTAACTCTTCTCTGGCATCCTAGAAATTATATCACGGGATTTCCCTCGGGTTTAGGGCTACTAGCTGTCTTCACCGCTACTTCCCGTTAGGTCACCCATCGCTAAGGCACTGGCTCATTCAACTTCATTGTATTTCATTTCTTTTATTTTTTCTTAATTTTTCTTAGTCTTTATTCAATCAATTTATGCCTCCTCACTCTAGTTTGAGTGTAGTTCCAGACATCCTAGCTGTCCGAACAGACGTTAGTCGTCAGAACAGTAGAATATACAGACTATCTAAAGTGAGGGCGTTATAATTCTCCCCCTCTAATAAAAATTTTATCCTCGAAATTTACTCGATGTAAATAGTCGAGGAACTGCTATCTTCTTGTTTCTCCACTTTTCCTTCTTATAATACTTTACTTTTTCCTTAGTCTATCTTACTTAATCTAGCTCTACATACTTACCTTTAACCTTTTTCCTTTGCTCCCTCTGTCCTACGGTTTTTCCATAGTATTTTCAAACTCATTTCTAATAATAGAACTCTGTTTTGGCATAACTATACCAAAGTAGAGACCACATGCCAATATCCTCATCTAAATGTACTATCAGAAATACGTAGCTCTACACAATAGTCCCACGTCGGTACTGTAATTTGCAGCTTACAGCACAAACATTGAGAACATTGCGTAGTCACTATGGTATATCCCAATAGATCAGATTTTTCCTATACTTATCCTTTTCGAATCTATGACTTTCTAAGGATTGAGATCCATACCTTAACCTAAAATAACCAGAGAAAACAGATCTGCATTAGTGTCACCTCGACTCCTAAATAAGGGCTCATGCATGTTATGCATACTATATCTTTCTATCTATCTATGCCTAGGAACGCCTAAACCTTTGCTCTGATACCAATAAATGTAACACCCCTCACCCATCTATAGTGTAGCGGAGCAAGGTGTGCTACATTCGATGCTGGAGCAACCTATCTTGGCTTGTCGTGTACAATATTAATTTAATGTCTTTTTAATTATATTATATCACGTGTAAAATTTTTTTTTTTATTCCATTTCATCACATCATTTCTCATGTCAATTATTCATTTACCATATCATACTATTACTCATATCTATTTTCAAACAAAATAAACTTACATTTCATTCATATAACATTACTTACAATAATGTACAATTATATATACAATCCAAAATTTAGTTACATATCTCAATCTGATTTATTACATACAATAACCAAAATACAAAATCTAACTATACATGAGCCCTACCAAAATGAACTGGTGAGGTGACAATCTACACTGTAGCAAATTTGCTCAAGTCCTGTCTTGGCTCTACTACTGCTGCTGTGGGTCTCCTATACCTACGCGATGGAAAAACCAACGTGCTAAGCATAACGCTTAGTGGTGCATAAATAAGGAAAAATAACTAAACAATTTAAAATAATTATTTCACGTATAACCTTATAAATAAATATCAATTTTCATGTATTTAAAATCTTTTACATGTTTTCTAGAACTTTGGAAGTAAATAAGCTAATAGGGATCTTTTGTGTGCATATACCTTATCTTCAGTCTTATAAAATTCATATTAATGATTTTCTCCTGTACTTATTTATATTTAAGGCTTATTGCTTTTATCTGTGCCCAAGTAACCTATGACAGACCATAAAGACTGGATACACGGGAGTATACTAGTCAGACATCCTTATGTCTACCCAGTATACAATGGTTATATCAGGCACTAGGCCACCGGGCAGGCATAAGCCAGTAACAATGAAAATTGGCACTATGGCCATCGAGCAGGCATAAAACCAGTAGAACAATCATCTTAGACATATGTTGTCTGTCAATGATTATCCCTATGGGCAGTACTGCAATATGTAGTCCCTAATTGGTATACCAATCGATTCATGCTATATAAATGAGTCTAGGCATACTTTGGACAGAATAGTATTATTAAATATTTATAATTTCATTAATTCATGTTATTTTTATGCTTAACAATTTAGTCTAATTCATTTCATCTCATATGCCTAGTTATTTTATGGACCTTTCTCTAGGTCCAAATTTAGTGCACTACCTTTACATGGCAAATTGACTAGGATGTAGCCACTGTTTGGCCACACTCCCTTCATAGAATTTGTTCCTCTATGTCTTGTCTTTATTTTTCTTTTTGAATCATATTAATTGGAGTTTTAGAACTTAAGTTATGGTTAAATAACCATAACTAGCTCACTGTCTCTTTCTGGGTCCAGAATTAGGCAGATACTGGAGTCTGTCTTTGTCTAATTAATTGAACATGTTATAGTCATGTTTATGTAACACCTTGAACCTCTGAGTTGTGAATAGTATCATTTTTATTCCGTGACTAATACTATTCAAAGACATCTTGAGGACCAAAAATAAATAGAAAATTAATTGAGATAGACACAATAAAAATTCAAGTGAAAAAAAAAATCTAAGGACTCATCGAGTATTATAAAAAGAAGGATTATGACCCGATGAGGGACATTTTGGTCAATTCACCTCAAGAGTTGACTTTTGACCAAAATGTAAATTAAATTAAATGAAATTAATGAATTGAATTATGAGGTAAAAATTGAAGAAAAATTCAAGAAAAAATATGTAAGGGAAAATTTAATAAATGAAAACTTAAACTTTCATTTCCATTATGACAAAATTAAAATGAAGGACTTATGGGCTTTTGATAATTAAATTTAATTATTTAATTAAAAGGAAAAATTAAGTGTAAATGTAAAAAAAAAAAGGAATAAAAAATTTAAGTTTAATTATCCTTATGACACAATTAAAATTTATAATTTTAATAAACTAATTTTGGGGATAAATATATATATATATATAAGAAGACAAATGTCTTCTCCATTTTTTTCTCATAAGGTGCTACCACCCTCTCCTCTCTCTTCCTTTCTCTCTTTTTTTCTCTTTTTCTTCCACTTCTTCCCCTCATTGATTTCCCCTCCCAAGTTTTAATTCCCTTAAATTTCCTTCATAAATTCCATAGCCCACTAAAAGAAAACATCAAAGAGATCTTTGATTGAGAGATTGAAACAAGAAGAACAAGATTTGGAAGAGATTGGAAGGGAAAAAAATCATCAAGTGAGGTAAGCTCTCTCTTTCATGCTTGATTAACCAAATATGCTTTGAATCAAGTTTGGGTGTGATGAATTTACATGAGAAAGCATGAAATTTCATAACAAAATGAAAGAAAAAATGTATGGAATCTAAACTAGGGTTTTGGCCAAATTGGAGAAAAGTTAGGGTTTGATGTTTTTGAATGAAATTGATGATGAGATTAAGCTTAGTTGAAGTAGTGTACATGATTGGGGCAAAGAAATTGCATGAAATGTATACAAATTTAATTATGGGAGATTAGAGTTCATGGGAAAATTGGAGCTTTGGTGCTAGAGAGTGAAATTAGAGTGTGTAATATTAAATTATGATCATTTGAGGTTTATTTAGTTCAAATTGACATTGGGTTGATGAATGGAGGTAATGAAATGGTAGAATTAGGAAAAATTGCAAACTTTGGTGTTTGAAAATTGTGAGGTTTGTGCTAGGAAGTGCCATTGATATGTCAATGCTAAATTATAGCCATTTTGGGTGAATTAAATGTGAATTGAGGTTGGTTAATGGAAGTAATTGAGGAAATGAAAAATTGAACTTAGGGTAGAATTTTGCACACTGAATTCAGTGTGTTTGGAAGCCCATAACTTGAGCTACACAACTCCAATTGGTGTGAAACCAATTGGAAACAAAACTTAAGACATAGGGCTAGAAGTTTCATGAAGATACCCTGCCTTGAAAATGACCTTAAGCTACCCGAAATGAGCCTTGAAATGGGAGATAAAATTCTGGAACCTGCAGAATTAGGCATGTGAACAGTAAAGTTTAAATAGTCATAACTCTCTCTAGAAAACTCTAATTTAGGTGATTCTTAATCTGATGTAAACCTAAGATATAGTAGAACATTTTATATGAAGAATGTTAGGCCAAATTATGAACTTAACTCAATCAAATTGCGGAACGAATTTGAGTCACCGAATCTGCCAGAATCTGGGCACCTAAAATTGACCAAATGAACAGTAAATTTTGCAAGGCTATAACTTTCTCTAGAAAACTCTGATTTAGTTGATTCTTAAATCGATAGAAACTTAAAATATAGTAGAACATTTCATATGAAGAACTTAGGACCAAATTATGGACTTAACCTAATCAAATTGCTAAGCAAAGTTGAATCACCAAATCTGTAGAAAATCTGGAAATCTGCAGATTGACTATATAAATAGTAAATTTTGCATGGCCATAACTCTCTCTAGAAAACTCCAATTTAGGCGATTCTTGAACCGATGGAAACCAAAAGCATAGTAGAACATTTTGTATGAAGAACATTAGACCAAATTATGGACTTAACATGATCAAATTGCTAAACGAAGTTGGATCGTTAAATCTACCAGAACTGAAACTGCTGGGTGACCAGTAACGTAAACAGTAACCGTGTTTTGGCTATAACTTGAGCTACACAGCTCTGAATTAGGCGATTCAAAAAGGAAAGTAAAGTTAAGACCCAGATGAACAATTTTCATGAAGAACACCTCATCAAATTATGATCGAAACTAGGTAAAAATTGGGTTCAAAGATTGGAGCACCAAGCTGTCCAAAACCAAAACTTTCTAAAATTTGCAAAGCTAAATTGGGATACATTAAACATTCATGTAATGAGTTCTTAGCAGCAATTGAGATTAGTATTGAGGTATTCTTTTTGTGTATTTTCAGTAGAAAAAGAAATTGGAACAGACAAGGGGAAGTAGGTAACTAGGAAGGACAATTATTGAAGGTTTGTGCACAACTAACCTTTTCTTCGTTTTTAAACTTGTAAATTGTTTGGAATGTGTTTATTTGAATGGGTTTGCTTTGAATAAGTTTACTTTGACTGAAATATAGTTTTTCTCTTGCATTTAAGAAATTAGGGTGTTACCACCTTTATATAGATATTATGATGAATTTAAATATGTTTATTGGTTTATAAATGTGAATGTTGAGTGGGAAATTTTTGGAAACTATTTTGAAACCACAATTAGCATGATGATCCTTTCAAACCGCCAATGTAATGCGGCTACTTGGGGTTGATAATTGATATTGATTATGTCTCCCATTAATAACAGTTAGTGGGGTAAGACTACATGAGTACTCATTAGCTAGCTAGCCCTTCCCTCATTAATAACGGTTAGTGAGGTTGAGATTGTTTTGTCGTGGTGTACAACACGGCACTGATCGTGAAATTTTGTGTTATGGCCTAAACTGTGTGTTGATATTGGCAACACTAATGCTTTGTGAATTGTGATTTATGCAGTGTGATTTCTCTTTTGAAATGTTATTCTAATACATGGTTCTTATGGAATTAGAACTATTGTGAAATTTTCATGCTTAAGAAAAATGTGATTTATTATGCTTTGATAAATTGTGTTTTATCTTAGGTTTTAAAGTTATTAGTTGTACACCACTAAGTGATATACTTAGCAATAGCTTCTTTATGCTGTCGCAGGTAAGGGAAAGGAGAAGGCTGCCGAGTGAGAGACTTGGAAGCAGTATTTTGGTATTGATTGTGGGTATTTACGTTAGGTATACCCTTGTGATTCCTTTGGATGTATTTTGTATCTATATGTATGGATGTACGGACATTGAGCAGTTTGTATTAAAAAGCACTGTATTACTTGTGAAACCCCTTACCCGACTACAGTGTAGCCGAGCAAGTTATGCCACTCAGTGTGCCGGAGCACTCTATTTTATCTGATTTCATTACAGTTCTTGATTTATTTATTCAAAAACTTTATTGAAGATTTAGGCTATTTTTACTTTTATCAAAATCTAACTAAATTGGAAATTTCAAAAATTTTAACGATAATCCGACAAAGTGTCGGCTGTAATTTGGACTAACAGTTCTTCTGAACCTGCCAAAGACAATTTCAATATATATTCAATTTCTCAAACTTAATAGTCTCAAAAATTTTCAAACATAATGTATCTCAATACAGTATCCAGATTTCTCAGAAATCTCATTAGATTTTCAATATCTCAATATTCACAAGTATAATCTCATTATAACTCAAATTCAATTCACATACTAAAATACTTACTTTGAATAGCTTCCGTAATTCATTGGTTAATTACATGAGTTTATTTTGTACAAGATATACAAATAATTTACAATGTGCTAGGAATGAACAATATACATAACATGTATAAAATGAGCCCTATCTACATGCATTCTTTGAAGAGGTGACAATCTTGAACTCTTCGACACTTACGTAGATCCGACTCCAAAAATCTCGATCGACATCTCTGGTTTTCCTTGATCACTGCGAGTAAGCAATTCCATCGCGCTAAGCATTTCTGCTTAGTGGTGCAATAATATAACCAGAAATAATATATACAAGTAAAGAAAGAAATAAATGATAATTCAGATACTCAAGAATCAATTTAATTTGGCATGGTATTTCTAGTATCAACGATCTTATTTACTAGTTTGTTACTCTTTGGAAGTGCTTAGTTTATAACTTTTCAGTAATACTAGCAGGTATATAATTTATTCTATCTGTATTGTATTTCAAGTCATGCGGATTACGCAATTTATATTTTTGTTATGTTTCTTTTGCTCATCTCTTTTGCTTATTCATTCAATACTTAATTTAATTGTACTGGATTTTCATTATACTTAACTTAACTTAGCTGCCTGAATTGAATAATACTTTAATTGACTGCCCAAGTAACCTATACTAGACGACTGGACTGGATAACGGGTCGTTGGCACTGGACACCGCGGTGCCTCGGGCCGTCATACCATGGGACGCAGAACGTCAATCACGTATCACGATCGGTATGGCTAAAAAGCCATGATATCACATAATCGGCATAAAAGCCATGAATACGGGCATAAAAGCCATGAATACGGGCATAAAAGCCATGAATACAGCATAAAGCCTTTCGCGATCGCTAAAACAATACCCTATTGGCATGCCAAACTATCCAAACCAATCTTGTTAGGTATACTAGGGCATTTGATATTTTAAAATGTTAATATATTGTGCTTTATGACTTCATTTTTTCATGATAAATTTCAATCATAATTCATACATTCATTTGATCATTTATATGATCACAATTCACATCAATTATTCTTTTATACCATTGTACTCAAAATACTTCTCCTCTTTACAATAATGAGAACTAATGTCTCATTCATACATTAATATGGTTTATTTATCCATTCATTATGTTATTCATATTGATCACAATTCTAAACAATGGTTCACATGTACCATTGTATTCAAAACATTTTTCCTTTCTCATTTATACATTCAAGAATCTACTTATGTAATTACAAATTTTATATTTCAAGTTGAGTTACTAATATTTTATGAATTCCATTTGTGATGGGCATATATGCCCTAACTATCTATTCACATCAATTTGGTGACTTATTTTTCATGTTTCAAGTAATCCATGAATATTTCATGGATTTCAAATTTATGGCCTAAATTTCTTTTTAACAATTTTGACTAGGATTCATAGTCCATATTTGTCATACAATTCTAAGCATTTAAGCTTAGAATTGGTTCTAGGTCTTCATCTTAATTTACTAATCATTTTGATTACTATTCACCTTACTAGTCAACCAAAATGTTGACCTTTTTATACTTAATGGATATATTAATTCTTATTACACTAAGATCTCATATTTTGAGTTTTACATTTGCTAGTATTAATTGCCAATTGCAATTTAAAGTCCCCTAGATGCATTTCTAATTTCAAATTTTGAATTTCAAGTTTTGGTGTCACTATTCACCTCATTGGTCAACAAAAAAGTTGACTTTTGCATAGAAAATAGGTGTATTGGTCTTAACACCTCAAACATACCACATTTTGTATTTTAAACTTGTTGGTATTGGTTGCCAATACCATTTTTAAGCTTAATGCTAATTGAGCAAAATTTTCGGTTTTCATGCTTCATCTTTACTGTTCCATTTGTTATTTTTACAGTGGGAATTTGAGGAAATGGTAAACATGAAAGTTGTTCCTTATTTTGTCTAGTTGAATTTCCTTTTTTGAATCACTCCACTTGGAGTTTTGTAGCTCAAATTATGGCCAAAATAAGTTTACTGTTCACGTGCACTGTTCATGCTGCACTTTTGGGTTTTGGCAGATTTTGGTCCAACTTTGGTCAGTAATTTGATCAAGTTAAGTTCATAATTTGGCCTAACTTTCTTCATATGAAATGTTCTACTATGCCTTAGGTTTCCATCGGTTCAAGAATCGCCTAAATCCGAGTTTTCTAGAGGGAGTTATAGCCATCCAAACATTACTGCTCAAATGAAAATCTGCAGAGTTGCAGGTTTGAACAGTGACTGTGACTGCCATTTGGGTTAGGTTCTGGTCATAATTTGGGGTAGGTTTCTTCATGAAAGTTGTTTTTCTATGTCTTAACTTGTTTCTGTAAACATTTCAGGTCAATTGACCAAATCTACAGTGAGTTATGGCCAAATGAACAGTTACTGTTCATTTGGTCATTTCTGCAGGGGCTGTTGCAGGGTGTCCGGATTGGGGCCAAGTTTTGGTCCACTTGCTTTGGTCTTTTGGGCATGGTTTCTTCAGCAAAAATATGCCATTATAAGCCTAGTTTCATGTCCAATTGGCAAAACACCAATTGGACCAACACAGCCCAAGTTATGGCTGTGTAATTGGACTGAATTTTCAGTCCCTCTGCTGCTGTCCTAGGGCAGCCTACAACTTCACTTTGCAATCCTATTTTTCAGTCCATAATATGGTCAACTTACCTAAAATGGTCACTAATTGACCATTAAAATGTGCTCTAACAATTTCCTAAGCCAAGTCAATCTTTCACTTCTCAAAACCCTAGTTTTCCCTTATAATTCACACATACACCTAATTAAGCACTTCCATTCATTATATATGTGTACATACACCTTAAACATAATCTCTAATTCATTCTAAGTCCATTAAAACCATCAAAAACACTCCACCTTTGTTCCTTATTTAGGGCAGCCGAAATTCATAGGGTTCATATACATAGATTCCATTCATTTAATTCACATAACCTTACTCACTTTAAGTCTTTAACATGAATTAAAAGAGATTTAAGTGTAAATAGGCACTAACCTTGAATAGGGCAGAATTTCCCAACTCAAAACTTCACTTTATTTCCTCTTCTTGGCTGCCAAACACTCTCCCAATATGAGTGGAAAAATTTTAATGAAAAGAAGAAGAGATTTTATGGTGGGAAGTGAAGGGAATCAAGCTTGAAACAAGAGCTTCAATGGAGGGAGAGGGGAAGATGGGTTTCACGTCTTGAGGAAGAAGAAGAAGAAGATGACCAGAATTTTTGGTCTTCTTTGACTCTTTTAAGTGATTTAATAAAGCTTATTAACTTGTGATTGGTTGGGAGTAAGTGAGTGACATCATGTGATGTCATTATTTGCATTATTTTGATTTTTCTTTGCTTTTCTTTTCTACCACATTTCAATTTAATTTTTTAGCAATATTTATTCATATTTTGAGTCATAATAATTATTTACTTAACTAGACAAGTCGGTCAAAAATCACCTCTGAAGGCGAAATGACCAAAATGCCCTCCGTTTGGCTTAACGGGTCAAAATTGTCTGTACCGATTGAAAAATTTTTCTAAATATTTTTTTGGCATTCTAATGCCATGGGAACCTCAATGACCCTTCTCTGGAGTCCCAAAAATTATTTTATAATTTTTCCCCTGGGTCTAGGGCTCCTCGTTGCGAGAACCGCAACTTACCTCTGGTTACCCATCGCTTGGGCACCGGCTCTTTTGACTTAACTGTATTTTATTTCTAAAATTTTTACTAAATTTTTCTCATTAATATTTGAGTTAATTATGGTCCCTCACTTTGATTTGAATATTTTTCCGATCGTTCTAGCTGTCCGGATCGACACCGGTCACCGAAACAGTAGACTGTGCGGAATTGCTACCGGGAGGGTGTTACAACTCTTCCCCTCTTATTTAAATTTCGTCCTCGAAATTTATCCGGTGTAAATAGTCGAGGAGCTACTACCTTTTTATTTCTTCATCTTTCCGTGTTATCCTACTTCACTTTCTCCTTAGTCTCAATCCTATCCTCAAACAGTTATGTACTCATCCTTTTTCATCTTAAATACAGTCTCTTTCTCATCTCCATTCGCTATCTCATTGTCTCTTCACTTTCTTATTCCATACCTTAACCTAAAATAAACGGGAAATACAGATCTGCAATAGTGTCACCTCGACTCTTATGAATGCAATGCATGATATGCAATCTATCTAGGTCCAAAAATGCCTAAACCGCGCTCTGATACCACTAAATGTGAAACCCCTTACCCGACTACAGTGTAGCCGAGCAAATTATGCCACTCAGTGTGCCGGAGCACTCTATTTTATCTGATTTCATTACAGTTCTTGATTTATTTATTCAAAAACTTTATTGAAGATTTAGGCTATTTTTACTTTTATCAAAATCTAACTAAATTGGAAATTTCAAAAATTTTAATGATAATCCGACAAAGTGTCGGCTGTAATTTGGACTATGATTCTTACGAACACGCCAAAGACAATTTCTCTATATACTCAATTTCTCAAACTTAATAGTCTCAAAAATTTTCAAACATAATGTATCTCAATACAGTATCCAGATTTCTCAGAAATCTCATTAGATTTTCAATATCTCAATATTCACAAGTATAATCTCATTATAACTCAAATTCAATTCACATACTAAAATACTTACTTTGAATAGCTTCCGTAATTCATTGGTTAATTACATGAGTTTATTTTGTACAAGATATACAAATAATTTATAATGTGCTAGGAATGAACAATATACATAACATGTATAAAATGAGCCCTATCTACATGCATTGCTGAAGAGGTGACAATCTTGAACTCTTCTGACACTTCTACAGATCTGGACTCCAAAAATCTCAGTCGACCATCTGGTTTTCCTTGATTACTGCGAGGAAGAAATTCCATCGCGCTAAGCATTTCTGCTTAGTGGTGTAATAATATAACCAGAAATAATATATACAAGTAAAGAAAGAAATAAATGATAATTCAGATACTCAAGAATCAATTTAATTTGGCATGGTATTTCTAGTATCAACGATCTTATTTACTAGTTTGTTCCTCTTTGGAAGTGCTTAGTTTATAACTTTTCAGTAATACTAGCAGGTATATAATTTATTCTATCTGTATTGTAGTCTGTACGGTTCTGCAATTTATATTTTTGTTATGTTTCTTTTGCTAATCTCTTTTGCTTATTCATTCAATACTTAATTTAATTGTACTGGATTTTCATTATACTTAACTTAACTTAGCTGCCTGAATTGAATAATACTTTAATTGACTGCCCAAGTAACCTATACTAGGCAGTGGATCGATAACGGTCGTTAGCACTAGACACCGCGTGCCTCGGGCGTCATACCATGAGACCGAGCGTCAATCACGTATCACGATCAGTATGGCTAAAAAGCCATGATATCACATAATCGGCATAAAAGCCATGAATACGGGCATAAAAGCCATGAATACGGGCATAAAAGCCATGAATACAGGCATAAAGCCTTTCGCAGTACTGCTAAAACAATACCCTATTGGCATACCAAACTATCCAAACCAATCTTGTTAGGTGTACTAGGGCATTTGATATTTTAAAATGTTAATATATTGTGCTTTATGACTTCATTTTTTCATGATAAATTTCAATCATAATTCATACATTCATTTGATCATTTATATGATCACAATTCACATCAATTATTCTTTTATACCATTGTACTCAAAATACTTCTCCTCTTTACAATAATGAGAACTAATGTCTCATTCATACATTAATATGGTTTATTTATCCATTCATTATGTTATTCATATTGATCACAATTCTAAACAATGGTTCACATGTACCATTGTATTCAAAACATTTTTCCTTTCTCATTTATACATTCAAGAATCTACTTATGTAATTACAAATTTTATATTTCAAGTTGAGTTACTAATATTTTATGAATTCCATTTGTGATGGGCATATATGCCCTAACTATCTATTCACATCAATTTGGTGACTTATTTTTCATGTTTCAAGTAATCCATGAATATTTCATGGATTTCAAATTTATGGCCTAAATTTCTTTTTAACAATTTTGACTAGGATGCATAGTCCATATTTGTCATACAATTCTAAGCATTTAAGCTTAGAATTGGTTCTAGGTCTTCATCTTAATTTACTAATCATTTTGATTACTATTCACCTTACTAGTCAACCAAAATATTGACCTTTTTATACTTAATGGATATATTAATTCTTATTACACCAAGATCCCATATTTTGAGTTTTACATTTGCTAGTATTAATTGCCAATTGCAATTTAAAGTCCCCTAGATGCATTTCTAATTTCAAATTTTCAATTTCAAGTTTTGGTGTCACTATTCACCTTATTGGTCAACAAAAAAGTTGACTTTTGCATAGAAAATAGGTGTATTGGTCTTAACACCTCAAACATACCACATTTTGTATTTCAAACTTGTTGGTATTGGTTGCCAATACCATTTTTAAGCTTAATGCTAATTGAGCAAAATTTTCGGTTTTCATGCTTCATCTTTACTGTTCCATTTGTTATTTTTACAGTGGGAATTTGAGGAAATGGTAAACATGAAAGTTGTTCCTTATTTTGTCTAGTTGAATTTCCTTTTTTGAATCACTCCATTTGGAGTTTTGTAGCTCAAGTTATGGCCAAAATAAGTTTACTGTTCACGTGCACTGTTCATGCTGCACTTTTGGGTTTTGGCAGATTTTGGTGTAGTTTGGTAATTCATTAGGTATACTACGGGAACATGTCGTGCCTTACAAGGGATAAGGTGTGACATGTTTTAGTGGTATCAGAGCTTTGGTTTTTATACAAGTTTTGAAATTGCATGTTTGAAAAATTTTGATAAGTACAACTGCTCAACTGTCATTAATTGATACATATAGTGCATTACATCATAAATATGGACTAATGGAGGGAAATCTCCTTGTGTTGGTTGTCCAGAGAGTAGAATTCTTTGTGATTTAGTATGGAAGAGGGGGATCACATAGTAGAGCAATCAATAGCAGCTGAGGTACAGGGGGAGGCCCCAGCTCCTCAGAATACTAGTGGATCGGCTGTACCCATCCCACCCATGCAGTTTCCTGCTCAGTTCACTCAGCAGATAGCTACACTATATCAGCAAATGGCTAGCAATATACCAGTCCAAGCTCTTGTGTAAGCACCTCTAGTGCAACCACCATCCCCAGCCAGACAATATGACAAGTTAATGAAGTATGGGGCAACAGAGTTCAAGGGTACAGTGGACCCATTGGAAGCTGAGCAATGGTTAGAATGGATGGAGAGAGTATTCAAGAAACTGCACTGTACTGATGATTTGAAGTTCGAATACTCGGTCTCTCTACTGCATGGAGATGCATATGAGTGGTGGAAGACCATTCCTCACAGTTTGGTTGAGCCCCCTGTGTTGACATGGGATGACTTTCTAAGATAATTTAGATAGAAGTATGTTCCTGACACATATGTAGATATGAAGCTACAGGAGTTTCTTAGTTTGAAGCAAGGGAACAGGATTGTAGCCGAGTATGAGAGAGACTTTTCCCACCTCAGCCACTATGCTGGAAGCCTACTCACTACCAGTAGAGACAGAAACAAACAGTTTGAGGCTGGTTTGAGGCCTAGTTTGAGATTACAAGTGGTTGAGTTTCGACATGACAACTTCTTTGGGTTGATATCACAGGCCCTTGAATTGGAAAGGATAGAACTAGAAGGGGCATCTGAGAAGGTAACCACTGAAAAAGAGAAGAGCAGTAAGCCTACAGGTCAAAGTTCTAGTAACAATTCGGGTAAGAGAAAGAGCTTTGGGGGACCAAGTAACAAAGGATCTAGTAGGGGAAGATTCTCAGGGCAGAGGCCACCTACATCCGGACAGCAGACATCTAGGAGTTCCTTTCCTGCTCGTGCCTGTGAAACCTGTAGCAAGAATCATGGAGGAGTATGTTATAAGGCCATAGGAGCTTGTTACAACTGTAGTGGAAGTGGGCATTTTGCTAGAGATTGCACTAGTGCTCACAGGTCTGAGCCGCCTACCACCACTGAGGGATCTGTTCAAGGTTCTGCTTCCAGAGGACAACAGACAGCTAGTAGAGGCTGAGGCAGGGGTAGAGGTAACACTTCTGGTAGCCTGGGCACAGCAAGCCAACCAAAGCAGAGTGGTGTATCAGTCAGGGTGTACACTATGCACCAGAGGGAGGAAGCTGAGACATCAGATATTGTGGCTAGTACTTTCTCCATCTTTGATAGAGATGTATATGTGTTGTTTGACCCTGGTTTTACACATTCTTATGCTAGTGCCAGTATTGCATGTTCTGTTGCCATTCCTTGCTTAAAAATGGATTATGATGTACTAGTGACTAGTCCCTTAGGACAAGAGGTTAGGGTGAACAAATTGTATGAAGATTGTCCTTTGGTGATCCAAGGACATACATTCCAGTCAGACTTAATTGAAATGCCCTTTCGAGATTATGATATCATCTTGGGCATAGATTGGTTAGCCAGGCATCACGCATGATCGACTGTAGACTGAAGACAGTTACTTTTGGTCTTCCCGAGTATGCAGACGTAGTGATAGATGGGGAGAAGTAGTTATTGCCATCCAACATCATTTCAGTTGCACTTGCTAGAAAGCTGATTAGAAAGGGATGTAAAGCTTATCTAGCTCATGTGATAGACACCCAGGTGGGGAGTCCATGTGACACCACTTACCCATCTACAGTATAGCCGAGTAAGATATGTCACACGGTGTACCGGATCACCCTATTTTATTTTAATCCTTTTTATCCTTCCTTATTTATTTTTATTATAGTTATGAAGTACAATTGGTGAAGTATAATTTATTTAAGTCATTTATGGAAAACATCAATTTATTTAAGGTTCTGCAAATTTTATAGAAAATCCAGCAAAATACCGGCTAAAAATCGAGAAAACAGTTTTTCAGACCTGTAAAAAACACTTCCAAAATTTTCAATCAATCCCAAACTCCATTTCATCAACAAAATCTCAATATTTTTCAACAATATTTTCATTTCTCAATTATTCATTTCATATGATATTTATGTAAAAGTCATCAATAAATATTCATGTTTTCATTCATAAACACAATTTCCACTATTTACATCAATACCCAAAATATATTACATAAGTCTTAATTACACATGAAAAAATAAAAGTTAATTACAAAATACCAAAATAAAACCTAGTGTCCTACCAATGCACTGATGACGGTGAGGTGACACGGACACTATGCAAAGCTGCAAAAGGTTTCACCCAGTCTGTGGTCTACTGGGCTCTCTATCGGTCTCTCCAGAACCTACGCGTGGCAAAAAACAACGCACTAAACAATAATGCTTAGTGGTGCCAATAATAGAATAAAAAGAAATAACGAAAAATAAATATGCAGTGCATGTTCTGATATCTTATGTAGACAATTTTTTTTATCATTATTGGTAATCTTATTTATTATGTACTTGTTATATTCATAATTTCATTAAATTTATCCACTTCCATTTTTAGTTGCCCAAGTAACCTATACTGGATGACTAGACTGGATAAACGGGTAAACTGGCACTGGATATCAAGTACCTCGGGCCGTCACACCATCGGTCACATATGTATCTCCCGGTGTGTAACAGAACAGCTAATGAGCTGTAATAAATATTAGGCACAAGGCCAAGTATTATCACAATGTCAGAATGGCTAAAAGCCATAAAATCACAGAATGGCATAATCCCATGTACGATCGCTAATCGAACCTATTGGCATGCCAACCTATCCAAACCAATCTTGCTAGGTGTAATAGGGCATGTTACACTTTTAAATTATACAATTCTTGAAATTTAAGTTTAGGTGTTACTATTCATTTCTTTAGTCAACTAAAATATTGACTTTTGCATAGGCAATAGGTACATTGGTTTTAATACTCCCAACATACCACATTTTGCATTCTAAAGTTATTGGCATTGGTTGCCAATACCATTTCTAAGCTTAGTGCTGGTTGTTCAAAATTTTTCAGATTTCAAGTCTTGTGTTTACTGTTCCATTGGTCATTTGTACAGTAGGAATTTGGCAAAATTGTCTTCATGAAAGTTGTTCCTTATTTTATCTAGTTACATTTCCTCTTTTGAATCACTCCATTTGGAGTTTTGTAGCTCAAGTTATGGCATAAACACTATAACTAGCTGGATTGGACAGAATCCAAAATTATGGGCAAAACTGGTTCTACCAAATTTGGTAACCTAAGTTTGGTTGGCAATTTAACTAGGTTATGGTCAGAATTTGGATTTGTCTTCCTCGTGAAAGTTGTAGGTCTATGTCTCAAATTTCTGTTGGTAAAATGTTAGGTCAATTGGACCTTTCTACACTGAGTTATGACGAAATGAATAGACACTATTCATTTGGTCATTTTGCCAAGGCAGAATGCAAGTAACCCAGATTAGGGCAATTTTTAAGCCAACTTGGTTTGGTTTTCTGGGCAGGGTTTCTTCACCAAAGTGGTGCCATTATGTGTCTAGTTTCATGTCCAATTAGCTTTGCACCAATTGAACCTCTACAACTCTATTTATAGCTGCCCAAACCTGGTGGACTCACATCCAGACCTGCAGGGCAGCCAAGGCAGCTCACCCAAATTCAAATACCAAGCTACAACTCACTTCATTTCTTCATCATACACAGCCAAATGGTTACTAATTGACCATTTAAACTTTCATTCACCAACACATGAGCAAACCCTAGGTTTCTCCCAAACCCTAACTCCACAATTTTAATTTGTTCCATTTTCATATTTTCTAGTTTAGATTAATGTTGTAACAAAGAATATAAGGGAAAAATAAACAAAAGTGGCACTAATCTTCACTTAGTCACTTTCCAAGACTTAAAAACTTCACTTTCTTCCTTTCAAATTGCTGCCCAAGGCTTGCTCTAGTGGTAGGGATAATTTTTAATGAAGGCAAGTTAGGGTTTTGAGGTGGTTTAAGGTGGGAATTGAAGCTTTGATAAGCTTTCAATGGTGGTTTGGGTGTGGAAGGTGTTTCGGCTGGTTTGGGTGAAGGAGATGAACTGATTGCTTTTGTTTATTTTTGTCTTAATTATCCCTTTTTAATAGGTTAGCTTAATTGTGATTGGTGGGGAAAGGGTTGATGACATCATGTGATGTCAAAATTGTCATTTAATCTCATTTTCTTTCCTTTTCTTCTCTACTCATTTTCAATTTAATTTTTAGCAATATTTATTTACATTTTGTATCATAATAATTATTTACTTAACTGGAAAAGTCGGTCAAAAATCACCTCTGAAGGCGAAATGACCAAAATGCCCTCTGTTTGGCTTAACAGACTAAAATTGTCTGTACCGATTGAAAAATTTTTTTAAGCATTTTCTTGGCATTCTGATGCCATAGGAACCTCAATGACCCTTCTCTGGAGTCCCAAAATTTATTTTATGAATTTTTCCCCTGATCTAGGGCTCCTAATTGTGAGAACCGCAACTTTCCACTGGGTTACCCATCGCTAGGACACCGACTCATTTAACTTGGTTGTATTTTATTTCTAAAATTTTTCCTAAATTTTTCTTGTTAATATTTGAGTTAATTATGGTTCTTCACTTTAGTTTAAATATTTTTCTAGACGTTCTAGCTGTCCGGACCGACACTGGTCACCAAAATAGTAGAATGTACGAAATTGCTACATGGAGGGTGTTACAACTCTTCCCCTCTAATTTAAATTTCGTCCTCGAAATTTACCTGATGCAAACAGTTAAGGGAACTGTTGCCTCATCGTCTCTTCACTTTCCCAAGTTGCCTCCTCGGTGTTGTGGTGCCTCCAAAGCACTTTCACCAGTGGAATCTACTTATTCCTCAACTCTTTCACTTCCCGAGCTAGGATCCGTATGGGTTCTTCTTCATATGTCAAATCCGGTTGTACTTCAATTTCTTCTATGGAAATAACATGTGAAGAATCTGAGCAGTATCTTCTTAACATAGATACGTGGAACACATTGTGGATCTTGTCCAGCTATAGTGGTAAAGCTAGCCTGTAGGCCACTGGAGCCACATGTTCAATGACTTCATATGGGCCAATGAACCTTTTTTTTTTTTTTTTTTTTTTTTTCTCTTTCTTCTTTTTTTTTTTTTTTCTTGCTTTTCACTTTTTTTTTTCCTCTTTCTTCTTCTTCTTTTCTCTTTTCTTTCTTAAGATTTTTTGGCATTCTTTGCTTTTTTTACCTTTTATTTTTTTTTTTTTTTTTTTTCTTTTTCTTTTTTTTGCTTTTTGCTTTTACTTCTCTTTTATTTTTTCAATCTTTTCATCTTTTTCTTCTATCTTTTTCTCATACTTTTCTTCATTGCTTCTGCCATTTTATATTGCTTGTTATTTATTGTTTATATTATTATCTATTGTATATCTATCTCCCCAAACTCCCTCAAACTCACTCAATCTCCTTCAATCTCAATCAATCTATCCTCATATTATATTTCATTATATTATTTTTTTCATCAATTTATTATTTTTTTATTTTTAATTTTTTTTTTTTGTTTTTTTTATTTTTTTTTTTACATCAAGTTTTTTGAGGATGATGTTTTTCAGTTGCCAGTGTGTCTAAGGTTCATCTTCTTCTTCGATCTTTATTATAAACCTTGGAACTTCGATCGGATATAATAAAATGATGATAATCATGATTATCTAATATATAATATATACTAACTATAAATTCGAGTGTACTCGTAACTCAAATCTATCTCGAGTGTCTCTACTTTCACTATCAATCTATCTACTATCACCCATATCACTTCAATCCATCTCTCTCACTTACAATCCATACAGTATCAATGTACCATTCTATCAATCATGATAGTATGGTTATGTACCATGATTATGTGGATGTGATTGTGTACTTTGATTTTTCACATACTTGGCATTGACTTTTAGTATTGATCACCATGTATGTTATTATTGGCCATCATATATGATTATTGATATCATTATTACTTCACATAGTATATTACATATACTAATATAGCATAATTTTCATTTATATCATTCATCTTTATTTATTTTACTCTCTTTTCATATACCTTTTTTCATCCCCATCATCTCTTTCCTTTGCTTTCATTCTTTCCATTTTTTTTTTCACATTTTTTTTCTTTCTTCTATTCTTTCCTTTCTCTCTCTTCTTCTCTAATTTTCTTTCTCTCTTCTCTCATCTCTAATCTCAAATCTCAAACCAAATCTCAAAAATAGCAAAAGATGAAATCAAAAATCTCAAAATCCTCAAAATGAATTCAAAGAAAATTTTTCAATTCAAAAGCCTTTGCCATCCTTCCTCATCACATCAATCATCAACCACAATCACAATCTCCTCAATCACAATCCCTTCCATCCTGGGATTTCCATTTTCATTTTTTTGTTTTTTTTATTTTATTTTAGTTTTTTTAGTATTTGTAGTTTTTTATTTTTTTTTTGTTTATATTTTATTTAAATGTTATATTTAGTGCTAGAAAGAATTCAGATCATAGGTAAAGATAATCTAGAGTTTATGTGCATCATGTGCTTTTCATTCCATAAACATCTGATGATCCCTATCATGTCCACCCCATATACCTCCACATATTTACATACCCACATACCATCCACAAAATACTTTTCGAACCCACAACATGTGCACACTGTTAACATAACAACATGTTCACAACTTGTCAACACAACATACTTTCAAACTTCACAATTCAACAAACAAAAACAATCAAAAAAATTGTATTAAAAATTCAACAAACAAGAAATTAAAGAAAATCTTTTCAAAAATCTTCAAATAAATATTCTAAATTTTTCTTTACTGTTATTTTCTTTGTTCATACACTCACCCCCTCCATCACTTCATCCCTCACACTCCCATTTTCTTATTTCCCATCCCATCTCCCCATTTCGACACTCTGTGTCCAAGGAAGGAGATCTCATTTAACCAGAAGTCACACTTGGACAACTTAGCATACAGCTTCTTTTCTCTCAGGGTTTGCAAAACAACTCTCAAATGCTTATCATGTTCTTCCCTGGTCTTGGAATACACCAAAATATCATCAATAAAGACCATTACGAACTTATCTAGGTATGGATGGAAGATACGGTTCATAAGGTCAATAAATGTTGCTGGTGCATTTGTTAGGCCAAAGGGCATCACCAGGAACTCATAATGCCCATATCGGGTCCTGCATTCACCCTCAGCTGATGATACCCTGACCTGAGATCAATTTTGGAAAATACTCCTGCTCCCTTCAACTGATCAAATAGATCATCAATTCTAGACAACGGATACTTATTCTTCATAGTCACTTTATTCAACTGCTAGTAATCGATGCACAACCTCAAAGTCCCATATTTCTTCTTTACAAACAACACTGGAGCTCCCCATGGCAACAGATTAGGGCATATGAACCCCTTATCCAGTAACTCCTGTAACTAGATTTTCAGTTTCTTCAGTTCTGTGGGTGCCATCCTATAAAGAGCAATAGAGATTGGTGTTGTACCCGGCAGTATTTCAATAGCAAATTTGACTTTCCTTGCTGGTGGCAATCCAGGCAATTCTTCAGGGAACACATCTGGGAAGTCTCTTACTGTGGGTATGTCACATAGATATGGCTTAGCCTGCCTAGTATCCACCACATGTGCTAGGTAGGCTTCATAGCATTTTCTCATCAGTTTTCTTGCAACTGTGGCTGAAATGACATTGGACAAGAAATCTGTCATTTCCCCCACAATTGTGATCTCATTACCCTCAGGAGTTTTCAAAGAAATCCTCTTTAACTTACAATCAACCATTGCTTGATGAAGTGACAACCAGTCCATTCCCAAAATCACGTCAAACTCATGGAAAGGCAACTCAATCAGGTCTGCCAAGAATTCATACCCTTGAATCCTTAATGGGCAATCCTTGTACACTTTGTTCACCACTACACTGTAGCCCAATGGATTAGTGACCAGGATGTCTTGGTCACTCTCCCCTACCAGTAACCCCCTTTCTACGAGTAGGTTAATGCAGATGTATGAATGAGTGGATCCTAGATCCACCAATGCATGCACAGATGTATTGTAGAGGGAAAACGTACCCCTGATGAAGTCCAGGGCATCTTGCTCCTCCTGAGCTCTTATGGCATAGGCTCTAGCAGGTGCTTTGCCCTCAGGCCTCTCTGCTGGCTCAAATGCAAGCCTCTGTAATGGTCCAACTGCCTCAGATTTTCTAGATTTCCTACCCCTTTGTGGTGCAGGAGCAGGTCTGTCTACTTGTGTTGGAGCAGTTGTAGCAGTTCTGCATGGACAATTCCTCAACTGATGCTCTGTTAACCCACACCTTAAGCAGGCACCCGTCACTTTCTAACACTCCCCCTTATGCCAATTCAGGCAATGTGGACATGCAGAAGATGCTGGGCCTAGTCCCCTGAACCCTATCCCTGGAGAGCTGCCACTGATGGTGTGGACTGACCTCTCCTAGGGGTGAACGGTGGCCTGGGCCCCCTAAGACTGACCCTGACCTTGTGGTTGACCCG
Source organism: Hevea brasiliensis (assembly GCF_030052815.1). Lineage (NCBI taxonomy): Eukaryota > Viridiplantae > Streptophyta > Magnoliopsida > Malpighiales > Euphorbiaceae > Hevea > Hevea brasiliensis. The sequence goes on along the minus strand of NC_079495.1, from coordinate 90,713,436 downwards.
AACTCTGTGTAGGTGGACCTTTGAACTTCTTTCCTGGTGTAGGAGATGAGCTAGACTGACCCAGGCCCCTTTTCTGTTATCTCTCCCTTCTGGTCTGCTCACTTATTCTTACTTTTTTAACTTTTATTGCAGCTTCCACTAACTTGGTGAAGTCTGTGATTCCCAAGGCAGTAATCATGATCTTTATATTATCATTTAATCCCTCTTCAAATCTCTTACACCTTTCGGCCTCATTAGGGACTATCTCCCTTCCATAGAGGCTCAGTTTGACAAATTCCTTTTCATACTCTGCCACTGTCAGCTATCTCTGCCTCAGGTTAATGAACTCTCTTCTTCTCTCTTCCAGGTATACACTACCCACATATTTTTTCTTGAATTCTGAGAGGAAGAAGTTCCAAGTTATTACTTCTGGCTGCACTTCACTAGACACTGTATCCCACCATTGGTAGGCATCATTTTGCAATAGAGATACAACAGCTTCTAAATTTTGCTCTGGAGTGTAGTGGAGTTGCTTTAAAACCCTTCCTGTTCTATTCAACCAGTTTTCGGCTGCAACAGAATCATCTTCTCTCTTGCCAAAGAAATCCATTGCTCCAAATTTTCTCAGTCTTTCTAGATGTGATTTCTGCTGTGGAGGTGGTGGTGGTGGTGGCATTACTCCAGCCATTTGTTTGAAAAACTTAGCCATTTATTGAAATATGGCTTGAGAGGCTGAGTAGGCTCTACTGGAGCTAGTGGAGCAGGTTCTCCTCTACCCCCAGTCTTAGCTGCTGCAGGTGGAGCATGACTCTCCACTTCCTCCTCAACTGCCCTCTGAGATGTGGGGTCCATATCCTATTCAAAATAACAAAGACAAACAGATCTGCATTAGTGTTACCTCGACTCTTACAAACGCAACGCATGGTATGTACTCGATTTAGACCCAGAAACGCCTAAATCGTGCTCTGATACCACTAAATGTGACACCCCTTACCCGTTTACAGTATAGCAGAGTAAGATATGTCACACAGTGTACCGGATCACCCTATTTTATTTTAATCCTTTTTATCCTTCCTTATTTATTTTTATTATAGTTATGAAGTACAATTGGTGAAGTATAATTTATTTAAGCCATTTATGGAAAACATCAATTTATTTGAGGTTCCGCAAATTTTATAGAAAATCCAGCAGAGTACCGACTAAAAATGGAGAAAATAGTTCTTCAGAACCTGTGAAAAACACTTCCAAAATTTTCAATCAATCCCAAACTCCATTTCATCAACAAAATCTCAATATTTTTCAACAATATTTCCGTTGTTCAATCATTCATTTCATATGATATTTATGTAAAAGTCATCAATAAATATTCACTTTTTCATTCATAAACACAATTTCCACTATTTACATCAATACCCAAAATATATTACATAAGTCTTAATTACACATGAGAAAATAAAAGTTAATTACAAAATACTAAAATAAAACCTAGTGTCCTATCAATGCACTGATGACGGTGAGGTGACATGGATACTATGCAGAGCTACAGAAGGTTTCATCCAGTCTGTGGTCTACTGGGCTCTCTATCGATCTCTCCAGAACCTACGCGTGGCAAAAAGCAACGCGCTAAGCAATAATGCTTAGTGGTGCTAATAATAGAATAAAAAGAAATAACAGAAAATAAATATGCAGCACATGTTCTGATGTCTTATGCAGATAATTTTTTTTTTATCATTATTGGTAATCTTATTTATTATGTACTTATTATATTCATAACTTCATTAAATTTATCCACTTCCATTTTTAGTTGCCCAAGTAACCTATACTGGATGACTAGACTGGATAAACAGGTAAACTAGCACTGGGTATCAAGTACCTCGGGCCGTCACACCATCGGTCACATATGTATCTCCCGGTGTGCAACATAACAGCTAATGAGCTGTAATAAATATTAGGCACAAGGCCAAGTATAATCACAATGTCAGAATGGCTAAAAGCCATAAAATCATAGAATGACATAATGCCATGTGCAGTATTGCTAACTGAACCCTATTGGCATGCCAACCTATCCAAACCAATCTTGCTAGGTGTACTAGGGCATGTTACACTTTTAAATTATACAATTCTTGAAATTTAAGTTTAGGTGTTACTATTTATTTCTTTAGTCAACTAAAATGTTGACTTTTGCATAGGCAATAGGTACATTGGTTTTAATACTCCCAACATACCACATTTTGTATTCTAAAGTTGTTGGTATTGGTTGCCAATACCATTTCTAAGCTTAGTGCTGGTTGTTCAAAATTTTTAAATTTCAAGCCTTGTGTTTACTATTCCATTGGTCATTTGTATAGTAGGAATTTGGTAAAATTGTCTTCATGAAGTTGTTCCTTATTTTGTCTAGTTACATTTCCTTTTTTGAATCACTCCATTTGGAGTTTTATAGCTCAAGTTATGGCATAAACACCATAACTGGCCAGATTGGACAGAATCCAAAATTCTGGGCAAAACTGGTTCTGCCAGATTTGGTAACCTAAGTTTGGTTGGCAATTTGACTAGGTTATGGTCAGAATTTGGATTTGTGTTCTTCAAGAAAGTAGTTTGGTTGGCAATTTGACTAGATTATGGTCAAAATTTGGATTTATGTTCTTCATGAAAGTTGTAGGTCTATATCTCAGCTTTTTGCTGGTAAAATTTCAGGTCAATTGGACCTTTGTACACTGAGTTATGACTAAATGAATAGACACTGTTTATTTGGTCATTTTGCCCAAGTGGAATGCAAGTCACCCAGATTAGAGCAATTTTTAGGCCAACTTGGTTTGGTTTTCTGGGCAGGGTTTCTTCACCAAAGTGGTGCCATTATGTGTCTAGTTTCATGTCCAATTAGCCTTGCACAAATTGAACCTCTACAACTCTATTTATAGCTACCCAAACCTGCTGGACTCACATCCAGACCTGCAGGGCAGCCAAGGCAGCTCACCCAAATTCAAATACCAAGCCACAACTCACTTCATTTCTTCATCATACACAGCCAAATGGTCACTAATTGACCATTTAAATTTTCATTCACCAACACATGAGCAAACCCTAGTTTTCTCCCAAACCCTAACTCCACAATTTCAATTTGTTCCATTTTCATATTTTCTAGTTTAGATTAATGTTGTAACGAAGAATATAAGAGAAAAATAAACAAAAGTGGCACTAACCTTCACTTAGTCACTTTCCAAGACTTAAAAACTTCACTTTCTTCCTTTCAAATTGCTGCCCAAGGCTTGCTCTAGTGGTAGGGATAATTTTTAATGAAGGCAAGTTAGAATGTTGAGGTGGTTTAAGGTGGGAATTGAAGCTTTGATAAGCTTTCAATGGTGGTTTGGGTGTTGAAGGTGTTTCGGCTAGTTTGGGTGAAGGAGATGAATCTAATTGCTTTTGTTTATTTTTGTCTCAATTATCCCTTTTTAATAGGTTAGCTTAATTGTGGTTGGTGGGGAAAGGGTTGATGACATCATGTGATGTCAAAATTGTCATTTAATCTCATTTTCTTTCCTTTTCTTCTCTACTCATTTTCAATTTAATTTTTAGCAATATTTATTCACATTTTGTATCATAATAATTATTTACTTAACTGGAAAAGTCGGCCAAAAATCACCTCTGAAGGCGAAATAACCAAAATGCCCTCCGTTTGGCTTAACAGACTAAAATTGTCTGTACCGATTGAAAAATTTTTCTAAGCATTTTCTTGGCATTCTAATACCATAGGAACCTCAATGACCCTTCTCTAGAGTCCCAAAAATTATTTTATGATTTTTTCCCCTAATCTAGGGCTCCTAGTTGTGAGAACTGTAATTTCCCACTGGGTTACCCATCGCTAGGGCACCGACTCATTTAACTTGGTTGTATTTTATTGCTAAAATTTTTTCTAAATCTTTCTTGTTAATATTTGAGTTAATTATAGTCCCTCACTTTAGTTTAAATATTTTTCCAGACGTTCTATCTGTCCGGATCGACATCGGTCACCGGAACAGTAGAATGTACGAAATTGCTACAGGGAGGGTGTTACAACTAAATCTTAAAGATATTCCTACGGTATGGGATTTTCTGAATATCTTTCCTGAAGAATTGCCGGGATTGCCTCTGGAAAGAGAGGTGCAGTTTGAAATTGAGACTATGCCTGGTGTGGAACCAATCTCCATCACTCCTTATAGGATAGCACCTGCTGAGTTGAAAGAGTTGAAGGTGCAATTGCAAGAATTGTTAAATAAGGGTCCACCCTAGCGTGTCACCTTGGGGAGCACCAGTATTATTTGTGAAGAAGAATGATGGTACTCTCCGCCTATGCATAGACTACAGACAATTGAATAAGGTAACCATAAAGAATAGATATCCTCTGCCACGGATCGATGATTTCTTTGATCAGTTGAAGGATGCAACTGTATTCTCTAAAATTGACTTGAGATCGGGCTATTACCAGTTGAGGGTGTAGGAGCAAAGTATTCCTAAAACTGTCTTTAGGACTCGATATGGCCACTATGAGTTCTTGGTAATGCCATTCGAGCTTACTAATGCTCCAGCAGCTTTTATGGGCCTGATGAACACTATCTTCAGGCCATATTTGGACCAGTTTGTTATGGTGTTCATTGATGATATTTTGGTGTACTCAAAGAATGCAGAGGAACACGACAAGCACTTAAGGATAGTATTGCAGACTTTGAGGGAGAAGCAGTTGTATGCCAAACTGTCAAAATGTGAGTTCTGGCTAAAGGTGATTACATTTTTTAGGCATATTGTATCTGCAAAGGGTATCTAGGTGGATCCTAGCAAAGTAGAAGCCATTCTTAATTGGAAGCCACCTAGAAATGTCATGGAAGTTCGGAGTTTCCTTGGTTAAGCCAGGTATTACCGAAGGTTTGTGAAGGGATTCTCCATGCTAGCATCTCCTCTAAACAAGCTACTTAGGAAGGATGTAAAATTTCAGTAGACTGATCGGTGCCAGTAAAGTTTTGATGAGTTAAAGAGGCGTTTAACTGAAGCTCCAGTCTTAACCTTGCCCACTTTTGGTAAGGAGTATACCATATACAGTGATGCTTCTCATAAAGGATTGGGCTGTGTGTTGATGCAAGTGTTATTAGTATGCCCTAGAGCATATCATTTAGTATGTATCTTGTACATATTTTTATTAATAAAAGGCATTTCCACTTTTCCGTTTACATAATATATTTATGTGTAATAGAAAAGGTCCATTGATATTTTGTTAGAAATATTATTCTTAAGTTGTTAAGAATATGAGTGACAATATTTCTAGCACAAAGTATCATAAATAGGTTCACAATCGAGGATACTTCATAATAAGGACATGACTTGTCCAGAAAGATTGTATTCATATTTGTTCCCAAGTTATTTATATGAGATATAAATAAGATGGAATGGTGAGTCTCATGCCATATAACAAACATGATAGGCACTTATAAATGATAAGTAGGCCGAACCAGTGACACTTATGACAAGCACATGGAGTTTACTCTTGTCAATGTTTTGTCATAAATCATATCGAGGCATATAATCTTTAGATCCGAGATAGTACAGATTATCTTGTATATAGGTAGTTTGAGTTTGATATCGCTTTCATACTTGTACTATGTATGGGCATATGGGCATGTGTTGGCTCCTACTAGTTATATATGGAGGTAGGTGTTGATCAAGATGGAATCTTTTCCTCTAAGTAAATAGAGATAAAATCCTATGTTCATTTAATTTTTCTTGATGTTTCAAGTTCTGGCCAGACAGATAGATTTATTCGTAAAAGAGTTTCGATGAGAAAATCTTTTAATCAAGAATTGGAATTAAAAGAGAACATAATATTCATAGCAAATGGAGTTTGACATAAACCATGACTCAGCTTGAGTTGGGATTTTGTATGCAGAGATTCTAGTGCATGGTAACATATGATTATAGGTTCATTTAAGGTAAACCTTATTACTAATTGGGTGGCCATGGCATGCTATGCTAGGTGTTAACCATGGTCTATGAGGTTCATAAAATGATTTAGAGAAATCATTTATGATAAGAAAGAGTTCTGATGATATTAAGAGTTGATATCATGTCTCATTGCCAATTAGTGATGAGCCTAGTAAGTCACACACATACATAAGTTATCACCTATTTAAATATGATTTAATTAATTAATTAAAGAGTTTAATTGATTAATTAAATAGGTTTGGTTTGCAATTAAATTGCAAAGTCCCTAGCATGACTTGAAACCAAATCTAGATTATTGGATGTATAATATAAGTTAAATTTATATTTAAAGTGTTTAAATATGAATTTAATTAATGAGAAATTAATTAATAGAGATTAATTAATTAATTTATATTTGATATAAATTGATTAGAAGAAGAAAAATAATTATTTTGGGTTAAGAACTCAAAATTAAGACACATGGGCATTTTGGTCATTTCACAGTGTGACACGTGGCATCATGAGATGGTGACATATGGGATTGCACATAAGCGTGCCAAATGTTTTTTAATCATGTAAGATGATTAAAATCAAGATTAAATATAGGTTTGACACTTGGCACAATGTGATTGGGTCACTTAAACGTAGAGCTAATCAAAGGGTGACATGTGGCAAGGGTTTAATGTGTTAACCTAGCTATTTAAGTGTTGTTATGAAAAGAAAAGCAACCAGCAGCCACTCCTCTCCTTTGTCACGCCACTTTGAGGCTTTTCATCTATTCTTCTTCATCTCTCATCAATTCAAAGAGATTAGCCATCAATCTCTTGAATTAAGAACAGTAGAAATTATTTCTAGTGTACTGTTTACATCTCTAATCTCTTAAAATGCAGAACTTGAATTTCTAATTAATAGAAAAAGCTTTAGAAGCTGTTCAAGGGTTGCCATAGGTGTTCTTGGTGTAGACAAGCTAGAGGGACAACATCTGGTGTCCTGAAGACGAATCTCAAAGGCACAGATACGCTGCAGTGCATCAAGAGGTTAGTGTAATCGTTCTTGATTTAATCTGGGGTTCTAAAATTAATCTGATTAATTTTAAAATCTTAAATGGCAAATACAGATCCAAAACATATTAAAAGAGTTTTAATATGTTGTTTATCATTGAAATCAAATAGATAAAAATAAATCTTGCATGATGCATGTGATCCTAGGTGAAAATTTTTGAATTCAATGGTATAAACTTGTGTTTTTCACGCTTCCGTTCCTTCAGCAAGATAGGAATGTAATTGCCTATGCTTCACGCCAGCTTAAACCACATGAGAGGAATTATCCTACGCATTACTTGGAGCTGGCAGCCATTGTCTTTACCTTGAAGATCTGGAGATATTACTTGTATGGGGAGAGATGTTATATATACACAGATCATAAAATTTTGAAGTACTTGGGCACACAAAAAGAGTTAAATTTAAGGCAGAGGAGATGGTTAAAGCTGATAAAAGATTATGATTGCTTGATAGACTATCAGCCTAGAAAGGGAAATGTTGTAGCTGATGCTTTAAGTCGCAAGACTATGGCTGTTTTGAGGTTTCTCCATTGTCCATGGTGCATGAGTTAAGGGCATTGCATGCTAATTTGGAGATTAATGAAGATGGGCAGATGTTAGCTACTTGGCAAGTGAAGCCAATGCTAGCAGAACAAATTAAAGCAGTTGCATAGAAGGATGATAAGTATGTGAAGTTGATGGAAGAGGCTTGGGATGGCAAGAAACCAGAATTATCAGTAAATGATGAGGGCTTGTTGTTATATAAGGGCAGAATGTGCATTCCTGAGAATGTTGAACTGAGGCAGACCATTTTAAAGGAAGCACATGATTCACCTTTTGTAATGCACCCTGGTGGAACCAAAATGTACAGAAATGTGAAAGAGCACTATTAGTGGAGAGGAATGAAGAAAGATATTGCAGAATATGTTGCCAAATGCCTAACTGGTCAGCAAGTAAAGGCAGAACACCAAGTGCCTGCAGGGTTGCTACAGCCATTGCCAATTCCCGAGTGGAAATGGGAAAGAATCACTATGGTTTTTGTGACAGGACTTCCACGTACACAAAAGAATCATGATGCAGTTTGGGTTATTATTGATAGATTGACCAAGTCTGCACACTTTTTGCCAGTGAGGGTGGATTACAGCCTGGAAAGATTGGCCAAACTACACATTAATGATGTGGTGAGGTTACATGGAGTGCTAATGACTATTGTGTCGGACAGAGACCCAAGGTTCACTTTTAGATTCTGGGGTAGTCTCCAGAAAGCCCTAGGAACTAGATTGAATTTCAGTACAGCATTCCATCCACAGACAGACGGTTAATCTGAAAGGATCATTCAGATTTTGGAGATATGCTTCGGGCTTGTGTGATTGAGTTTGAAGGGAGTTGGGACACACACTTGCCTTTAATTGAATTTGCCTACAACAATAATTATCAGTCAAGCATCGGGATGCCTCCATACGAAGCACTTTATGGCAAAAAGTGTAGAACTCCCTTGTGTTGGGATGAAGTGGGTGAGAGGAAGTTGATTAGCCCAGAATTAGTGCAGCAGACAAAAGAAAAGGTTAAGCTCATTAGAGACAGACTCAAAATTGTAACGGATAGACAGAAGTCCTACATTGACCTAAGGAGAAGAGATATTCGATACAATATGGGTGACAAGGTGTTCCTGAAAGTTTCTCCATGGAAGAGGATCATGAACTTTGGTAGAAAGGGGAAACTAAGTCCTCGCTTCGTTGGGCCATATGAGGTTCTAGAAAGAGTGGGTCCATTGGCATATAGACTTGCATTGCCTCCGGAGTTGGAAAAGATTCACAATATCTTCCATGTCTCCATGTTGAGGAGGTACAGATCAGACCCCTCTCACATTTTGCCAGTAGAGGAGATTGAGGTGAATCCAGACCTGACATATGACGAAGAGTCCATAAAGATCTTGGCACATGAGGTGAAGCAATTGAGGAACAAGCAAATACCTTTGGTGAAAGTGTTGTGGAACCATCATTCAGGCTAGGAGGCTACATGGGAGCATGAGGAGGACATGAGAAGGCAGCACCCACAGCTATTCGAGGATGAAATTTTATTGTTAAAGAGGGGAGAATTGTAACACCCGAACCTCCTAGTTATGAATAGTACCATTTTTTGTCCGTGACTAGTACTATTCAAAGACACCTTGAGGACCAAAAATAAATGGAAAATTAATTGAGATAGACACAATAAAAATTCAAGTGAATAAAAAAATCTAAGGACTGATCGGGTATTATAAAAAGAAGTATTATGACTCGATGAGGGGCATTTTGATCAGTTTACCTAAAGAGTTGACTTTTGACCAAAATGTCAATTAAATTAAATGAAAGTAATGAATTGAATTATGAGGTAAAAATTGAAGAAAAATTCAAGTGCAAATATGTAAGGGAAAATTTAAGAAATGAAAACTTAAACTTTCATTTCCATTATGATAAAATTAAAATGAAGGACTTATGGCCTTTTGATAATTAAATTTAATTATTTAATTAAAAGAAAAAAATTAAGTGTAAATGTAAAAAAAAAGGGAATAAAAATTTAAGTTTAATTATCCTTATGACACAATTAAAATTTATAATTTTAATAAACTAATTTTGGGGATAAATAAATAAATAAATATATATATATATATATATATATATATATATATATAAGAAGACAAATGTCTTCTTCATTTTTTTTTCATAAGGTGCCACCACCCTCTCCTCTCTCTTCCTCTCTTTCTCTTTTTCTCTTCTTCTTCCACTTCTTCCCCTCATTGATTTCCCCTCTCAAGTTTTAATTCCCTTAAATTTCCTTCATAAATTCCATAGCCCACTAAAAGAAAGCATCAAAGAGATCTTTGATTGAGAGATTGAAACAAGAAGAACAAGATTTGGAAGAGATTAGAAGTGGGAAAAATCATCAAGTGAGGTAAGCTCTCTCTTTCATGCTTAATTAACCAAATATGCTTTGAATCAAGTTTGGGTGTGATGAATTTACATGAGAAAGCATGAAATTTCATAAGAAAATGAAAGAAATCATATATAGAATCTAAACTAGGGTTTTGGAAAAATTGGAGAAAAGTTAGGGTTTGATGTCTTTGAATGAAATTGATGATGAGATTAAGCTTAGTTGAAGTAGTATACATGATTGGGGCAAAGAAATTGCATAAAATGTGTATAAATTTAATTATGGGATATTAGGATTCATGGGAAAATTAGAGCTTTGGTGCTAGAGAGGGAAATTGGAGTGTATAGTGTTAAATTATGATCATTTGAGGTTTATTTAGTTTGAATTGACATTGGGTTGATGAATGGAGGTAATGAAATGGTAGGATTAGGAAAAATTACAAACTTTGGTATTTGAAAATTGTGGGGTTTGTGCTAGGAAGTGCCATTGATGTGTCAATGCTAAATTATAGTTATTTTGGGTGAATTAAATTTGAATTGAGGTTGGTTAATGGAAGTAATTGAAGAAATGAAAAATTGAACTTAGGGCAGAATTTTTCACACTGAATTCAGTGTGTTTGGAAGCTTATAACTTGAGCTACACAACTCCAATTGGTGTGAAACTAATTGGAAACGAAACTTAAGACATAGGGCTAGAATTTTTGTGAAGATACCCTGCCCCAAAAATGACCTTAAGCTACCCGAAATGAGCCTTGAAATGGGAGATAAAATTCTGGAACCTGCAGAATTAGGCACGTGAATAGTAAAGTTTAAACAGCCATAACACTCTCTAGAAAACTCTAATTTAGGCGATTCTTGAACCGATGTAAACCTAAGATATAGTAGAATATTTCATATGAAGAATGTTAGGACAAATTATGAACTTAACTCAATCAAATTGAGGAATAAATTTGGGTCACCGAATCTACCAGAATCTGGGCACCTAAAATTGACAAAATGAACAGTAAACTTTGCAAGGCTATAACTTTCTCTAAAAAATTCTGATTTAGGTGATTCTTGAACCAATAGAAACTTAAAATATAGTAGAACATTTCATATGGAGAACTTAGGACCAAATTATGGACTTAACCCAATCAAATTGCTAAGCAAATTTGAATCACCAAATCTACAGAAAATCTGGAAATCTGCAGATTGACCATTTGAACAGTAAATTTTGCATGGCCATAAACTCTCTCTAGAAAACTCTGATTTAGGTAATTCTTGAACCGATGGAAACCTAAGACATAGTAGAACATTTCATATGGAGAACATTAGACCAAATTATGGACTTAACTCGATCAAATTGCTGAATGAAATTGGATCATTAAATCTGCTAGAACTGAAATTGCAGGGTGAATAGTAATGTAAATAGTAACCGTGTTTTAGCCATAACTTGAGCTACACAGCTCCGAATTAGGTGATTCAAAAAGGAAAATAAAGTTAAGACCCATATGAACAATTTTCATGAAGAACACCTCACCAAATTATGATCAAAACAAGGTAAAAATTGGGTTCAAATATTGGAGTACCAAGCTGTCCAAAACCAATACTTTCTAAAATTTGCAAAGCTAACTTGGGATACATTAAACATTTATGCAATGAGTTCTTGGCAGTAATTGAGATTAGTATTGAGGTATTCTATTTGTGTATTTTCAGTAAAAAAAGAAGTTAGAACAGACAAGGGGAAATAGGTAACAAGGAAGGAGAATTATTGAAGGTTTGTGCACAACTAACCTTTTCTTCGTTTTTAAACTTGTAAATTGTTTGAAATGTGTTTATTTGAATGAGTTTGCTTTGAATAAGTTTACTTTGACTGAAATATTGTTTTTCTCTTGCATTTAAGAAATTTGAGTATTGCCACCTTTATATGGATAATATGATGAATTTAAATATGTTTATTGGTTTATAAATATGATTATTGAGTGGGAAATTTTTGGAAACTGTTTTGAAATCACAGTTAGCATGACAGTCCCTTTCGGAACTGCCCAAGAGTAACGGCTACTTGGGATTGATAATTGATATTGATTATGTCTCCCATTAATAACGGTTAGTGGGGTAAGACTACATGAGTACTCATTAGCTAGCTAGCCCTTCCCTCATTAATAACGGTTAATGAGGTTGAGATTGCTTTGTAGTGGTGTATAACACGGCACTGATCATGAAATTTTGTGTCATGGCCTAAACTGTGTGTTGATGTTGGCAACACTAATGCTTTGTGAATTGTGATTTATGCTGTGTGATTTCTCTTTTGAAATGTTATTCCAATAAATGACTCTTATGGACTTAGAACTATTGTGAAGTTTTCATGCTTAAGAAAAATGTGATTTTTTATGCTTTGACAAATTGCGATAGCTTCTTTATGCTGTCGCAGGTAAGGGAAAGGAGAAGGCTGCTGAGTGAGAGACTTGAAAGCAGCATTTTGGTATTGATTGTGGGTATTTACATTAGGCATACCCTTGTGATTCCTTTGGATGTATTTTGTATCTATATGTATAGATGTACGGACATTGAGTAGTTTGTATTAAAAAGTACTATATTACTAAAGTATTTTGAGTTTGTAACTATTTGTATTTTATTTTTAAACTTATGGAAATGTAACCTTTGCAATATTTAGTCTATCATTATTTTCAATGAATGTTTATATAGAATTTTAACTATTCCCATGCAGTTTTTTGCAAAGGAATTGATAAGATAAAAAGTTATGATTTGTTTAAAATCCCTTGTAGCTTAACTAATGGGTTATCGGTAGGTGTAGTTTGGTAATTCATTAGGTATGCTACGGGAACATGTCGTGCCTTATAAGGGATAAGGTGTTACAGTTTAGGCCTAATATTCTTCATAAAAGTTATTACCCTATGTCTTATGGTCCCTCAAAAATTTTAATTACAATTTTCCAAATTTTGTAGAATTAGTTATGGCCAAATCAATGGCCTGGACTCAGGTACCCTGTGGCCTCAGGGTCCAGGTTCAGGTCAGTAACTTTGACCTCCATTTTAGGGTTCTTATGTTCATAGTTTGAAGACCATATCTAAAAAAAAGTTTTAGCCCTATTTCTTAGGGTTCCAGATGAGTATGACTCATCTCAATTAGAGTTTCCTAGTGGGAGATATGACTTAAATTCTGTTCTGGGGTCAAGTGTAATTTGGTCAAACTCCAGGTTTTGATGTGCTAAATTTTTCTAACCATTTGACCTAGTTCCTTTGGGTTCTGGGTTTTGGTCAAAAGACCAACATTGTATACCTATGTCTTATAAAAATTTTGCCATTGGTTTCATTGCATTTAGAGTTTTATAGACCAAGTTATGGCCATTTTTCCAAAACTAGTCGGTTGGTCTATGTCTAGGAAATTCTGAGCAAAATTGATTATGGTAAGTTTGGTGACCTAACTTGGGTTAGTAATTTCATTTGGTTAGAGGCATTTTCGGGCTTGGTGTTCTCAATGAAAGTTATAGTCCTATGTCTAATCTTTCCAATGGTATAAAATTCAGGTCATTTGGACCGTCTAGAGGGAGTTATGGCCAAATGAACACGTTCATTTGGTCATTTTTCTGGGTTTAGTGTTTGGATATCCGGATTGGGACAGTAAATTGACCAAGATTTTCACAGAATTTGGGCAGGGTTTCTTCATGAAAAATGGGGTATTTTGAGTCTAGTTTCACCTTCAATTGGCCTCACACAAATTGGAGTCACACAACTTCAGTTATAACTCAAATAACACACTGGACTCATAGGTCCGAATTTCCTGCATAAGAGAAGCACTCCCAATATTCCATCCTCCTTACTCCCAACAACAATTTATCATTCATAACACTTCAAATGATCAATAAACAGTCTCAACAAGATCAAACTCAAGCCATAACACTAAGGTACCAAAATTAATTCAAACCCTAACTCAAAATTTCTCAACTCATCCCTAATTCATGCATATCACATGAACTACCATCTCCAATCCATTCACACATCCCAAACACCATCATCAAACCAATTTAATTCAATTTAAACTATCAACATCATCACTTCCTTAGGGCTGCCGAATTCCATGGTGTTCATACCCATAGGTTTTATTTCAATTTGCTTACAATTTCTTACTCAATTAAAGTCCCTAACATGGAAATAAAGAGAGATGCATAAATAAGCACTAACCTTGTGTGAGCAGAATTTTTTCTTGGCTAATCTTCAATTTTCCTTCACTTTCTTTCTTTTTCTAGGCTGTCAAGCACTTCTCCAAGGGGTGGGTTCAAGTTTTTGTGAAGGTGGCTAGGGCTTTTGGTATGAGAGAATGGAGAATTTCAAGCTAGCAAGCTTGAAAATTTTTATGGGAGGGTCACCTATGGAAGTCGACTGTTTGAAGAAGGAAGAGAGCAGATTGTTTTTCTTATTTTTGTCTCAATTTAATGATATTTATCCCCTTTTAAATTGCTTGACAATTTCCCATTGGTTAGGATTTTAATTTTATTCATTTATGACATCATGCTTATGTCATAAATGTGATTTTTATTTCATTTCCTTTTATTTTCTTTTCTACTCATTTTTAATTTAATTTTCATAACTTTTTATTCATATTTTATGTCATATAATTTATTTACTCAATTGTACAAGTTGGTCAAAAATCATCTCTGAAGACGAAATGACCAAAATGCCCTCCGTTTGGCTTAAGGAGCCAAAACTGTCTGTATCAATCTTAAAAATTCTCCTAACCTTTTCTTGATATTCTAATGCTACCTAGGGTGCTGTAACTCTTCTCTAGCGTCCCCGAAATTATTTCACGGGATTCCCCTCGGGTTTAGGGCTACTAGCTGTTTTCACCACTACTTCTCGTTAGGTCACCCATCGCTAGGGCACCGGCTCATTTAACTTCATTGTATTTCATTTCTTTTATTTTTTCTTAATTTTTTTTAGTATTTATTCAGTCAATTTATGCCTCCTCACTCTAGTTTGAATGTAGTTCCAGACATCCTAGCTGTCCGAACAGACGTTAATCGTCAAAATAATAGAATGTACGGACTATCTAAAGTGAGGGCGTTACAATTCTCCCCCTCTAATAAAAATTTCGTCCTCGAAATTTACTCGATGTAAATAGTCGAAGAACTGCTATCTTCTTATTTCTCCACTTTTCCTTCTTATAATACTTTACTTTTTCCTTAGTCTATCTTACTTAATCTAGCTCTACATACTTACCTTTAACCTTTTTCCTTTGCTCTCTCTGTCCTACAGTTTTTCCATAGTATTTTCAAACTCATTTCTAATAATAGAACTCTGTTCTGGCATAACTATACCAAAGCAGAGACCACATGCCAATATCCTCATCTCGATGCACTATCGAAAATATGTAGCTCTACACAATAGTCCCACGTTGGTACTGTAATCTGCAGCTTACAGCACAAACATTGAGAACATTGCATAGTTACTATAGTATATCCCAATAGAAAAGATTTTTCCTATACTTATCCTTTTTGAATCTATGACTTTCCGTGGATTGAGATCCATACCTTAATCTAAAATAACCAGAAAAAACATATCTGCATTAGTGTCACCTCGACTCCTAAATAAGGGCTCATGCATGTTATGCACACTATATCTTTTTATCTATCTATGCCTAGGAAAGCCTAAACCTTTGCTCTGATACCAATAAATGTAACACCCCTCATCCGTCTACAGTGTAACCGAGCAAGGTGTGCTACATTCGGTGCCGGAGCAACCTATCTTGTCTTGTCGTATACAATATTAATTTAATGTCTTTTTAATTATATTATATCACGTGTAATTTTTTTTTATTCCATTTTATTACATCATTTCTCATGTCAATTATTCATGTACCATATCATACTATTACTCATATCTATTTTCAAATAAAATAAACTTACATTTCATTCATATAACATTACTAACAATAATGTACAATTATATATACAATCCAAAATTTAGTTACATATCTCAATCTGATTTATTACATACAATAACCAAAATACAAAATCTAACTATACATGAGCCCTGCCAAAATGAACTGATGAGGTGACAATCTACACTGTAGCAGATCTGCTCAAGTCCTGTCTAGGCTCTACTGCTGCTGCGGTGGGTCTCCTGTACCTACGCGATGGAAAAACCAACGCGCTAAGCATAACGCTTAGTGGTGCATAAATAAGGAAAAATAACTAAACAATTTAAAATAATTATTTCACGTATAACCTTATAAATAAATATCAATTTTCATGTATTTAAAATCTTTTACATGTTTTCTAGAACTTTGGAAGTAAATAAACTAATAGGGATCTTTTCTGTGCATATACCTTATCTTCAGTCTTATAAAATTCATATTAACGATTTTCTCCTGTACTTATTTATATTTAAGGCTTATTGCTTTTATCTGTGCCCAAGTAACCTATGACAGACCATAAAGACTGAATACACGGGAGTATACTAGTTAGATATCCGTATGTCTACTCAGTATACAACGGTCATATCAGGCACTAGGCCAGCGGGCAGGTATAAGCCAGTAATAATGAAAATTGGCACTATGGCCATCGAGCAGGCATAAATCCAGTAGAACAATCATCTTAGACATATGTTGTCTGTAACACCCTCCCGGTAGCAATTCCGTACATTCTACTGTTCCGGTGACCGGTGTCGGTCCGGACAGCTAGAACGTCCGGAAAAATAATTAAACTTAAGTGAGGGACCATAATTAACTCAAATATTAATAAGAAACACTTAGTAAAAATTTTAGAAATAAAATACAACCAAGTAAAACGAGCCGGTGCCCAAGCAATGGGTAACCGGAGGGAAGTTGCGGTTCTCGCAACGAGGAGCCCTAGACCCGGGGGAAAAATTGTAAAATAATTTTTGGGACTCCAGAGAAGGGTTACTGAGGTTCCCATAGCATTAGAATGCCAAGAAAATACCTAGAAAAATTTTTCAATCGGTACAGACAATTTTGGCCCGTTGAGCCAAACGGAGGGCATTTTGGTCATTTCGCCTTCCGAGGTGATTTTTGGCCGACTTGACCAGTTGAGTAAATAATTAATATGATATAAAATATGAAGAAACATTACTAGAAATTAAATTGAACTTGAGTAGTGGAGGAAAGAAAAGAAAATGAGGAAAAGGGGCATTTATGACATCATGGTGATGTCATTAAGAAAATTTTGACCAATCACACTTAAGCCATTATTTGACTAACTATTAAAAGAGATAAGAGAAGACCAAATTAACAAAATGCAGCAGCCATCTCCCTTTCAAGGAAACCAGCCGAAACACACCTAGAACCCCCTCCATTGATGAACAATCCAAACCTTCAATTTCCTCTTCATTTTACCCTAAAACCCTAGAGACCTTTCACTAAACTTTGCCCTAGCACCTTGCTAAACCTTTTGGCAGCCAAGAAGGAGAAAGAAAGTGAGGTTTAGGGGCTTGGAAAATTCTGCCACTTGAGGTTAGTGCACCTATATCCATTAAACTCTTTATTTTCATGGTTTGGGACTTGAAACTAGTAAGGATTGTGATTTAAATTAACAAAAACTTATGTGTATAACATCTTGAATTTCGGCTGCCCTAGCTATGGAATAGGGGGAAGTGTATTTGATGAGCTTAGAGTGAAATAGAAACCATGTTGAAGTTATAAACATATAAGCAATGCATTGGTAGTTACTAAGATACATGGCATAAACCATGAATTTGAATTAGGGTTTGGAAAGGTGAAAATGTGACTTGGCTTAGGAAATGGTTAGAGAACATTTTAATGGTCAATTAGTGACCATTTTAGGTAAATTGACCAACAAATGGACTGAAAAATGAGATTGCAAAGTGAGGTTGCAGGCTGCCCTAGGACAGCAGCATAGGGACTGAAAATTCAGTCCATTTGTACTGCCATAACTTGGGCTGTGTTAGTCCAATTGGTGTTTGGCCAATTGGACATGAAACTAGGCTTATAATGGCACATTTTCGCTGAAGAAACCATGCCCAAAAGACCAAAGCAAGAGGACCAAAACTTGGCCCCAATCCGGATACCCTGCACTGATTCTGCAGAATTGACCAAATGAACAGTAACTGTTCATTTGGCCATAACTTACTGTAGATTTGGTCAATTGACCTGAAATTTTTACAGCAACAAGTTAAGACATAGAAAAACAACTTTCATGAAGGAACCTACCCCAAATTATGGCCAGAACCTAACCCAAATGGCAATGGCAGTCACTGTTCATGCTACTGTAGATATGGTAATTTCTGCAGAATGCAAATCCTCCAGCTGTGGTTTTTGGACCATATCTGGAGCTACAAAACTCCAAATGGAGTGATTCAAAAAAAGAAATTCAACTAGACAAAATAAGGAACAACTTTCATGCTTTACATTTCTTCAAATTCCCACAGTAACAGTGTCCAATGGAACAGTGAAGTTGACTCACCAAAACTGAAAATTCTGCTTGTGTTGGTTTACACTTTGAAATGGTATTAACACTTAATGCCAACAAGTTTTAAACACTAAATGTGGTATGTTGGGAGTGCCAAAGTCAATGTACATATTTTCTATCCAAAAGTCAACATTTTTGTTGACCAATAAGGTGAATAGTAACACCAAAACATGAAATTCACAAATTGAAGAATTTAAAAGTTTCAAATGCCCTAGTATACCTAACAAGATTGGTTTGGATAGTTTGGCATGCCAATAGGGTTCAGTTAGCAGTACTGCACATGGCAATATGCCATTCCGTGATTTCATGGCTTTTAGCCATTCTAACTTTGTATTGAGACTTGGCCTTGTGCCTGATATTATTTACAGCTTGTTAGCTGTTCTGTTGCACACCGGGAGATGCATATGTGACCGATGGTGTGACGGCCTGAGGTACTAGGTACCCAGTGCCAGTTTACTCGTTATCCAGTCCAGTCATCTAGTGTAGGTTACTTGGGGCAACCAAATGAATAAAAGTGAACAAAGTTAATGAAATAAGAAATATACCAACACCAAACAAAGAAAGCATACACATTCTATACACATTTATTTTCTTGCTATTTTCTTTTATTATATTATTGCACCACTAAGCATTATTGCTTAGCGCGTTGCTTTTGCCACGCGTAGGTACTGGAGATCCCGATCGTGAGCCCAGTAGACCACAGACTGGGTGAGTCCATCCTGCAGTTCTGCACAGTGTCCATGTCACCTCGTCACCTGCAGTGCATTGGTAGGACACTAGATGTCATTTTGTCATTTTGTAATTAACTTTTTATTTTCTCATATGTATTTGGGATTTATGTAATGTATTTTGAGTTTCATGTAAATAATAAAGATTTATGGTTATGTATGGAAGTAATTTGAGTATTTAATTGTTGTTTATATTTGAGAACCCTGAGAAAGGGATGTTTGAGAAATGAAAAGGTTGTTGAGACCTGAAATTGAAAAATTGTTGAGATCTTGATATTGAGTTTTGTGATGATATTGGAGTTGAGAATGAATGAATTTGTATATTGGAAGTGTTTTTAACAGGTTCCGAAGAACTGTTTTCTCCATTTTTAGCCGGTACTCCGCCGGATTTTTTTTTAAATCTTCGGAACCTCAAATGAATAATACTTTTGATAAATGGTTAAAATAAATTATATTTCATAAATTAACTTCAAAAGCATGACACAAATTAATTAAGGTATATTAAAGTGTGCCGGTACACCGTGTGGCATTACTTACTCGGGTATACTGTACACGGGTAAGGGGTGTCACATTGTCTGTCAATGATTATCCCTGTGGGCAGTACTGCAATATGAAGTCCCTAATTGGTATACCAATCGATCCATACTATATAAATGAGTCTAGGCATACTTTGGGCAGAATAGTATTATTAAATATTTATAATTTCATTAATTCATGTTATTTTTATGCTTAACAATTTATTCTAATTCATTTCATCTCATAGCCTAGTTATTTTATGGACCTTTCTTTAGGTCCAGATTTGGTGCACTGCCTTTACATGGCAAATTGACCAGGATGTGGCCACTGTTTGGCCACACTCCCTTCATAGAATTTGTTCCTCTATGTATTGTCTTTGCTTTTCTTTTTGAATCATATTAATTGGAGTTTTAGAACTCAATTTATGGTTAAATAACCATAACTGGCTCACTATCTCTTTTTGGGTCCAGAATTAGGCAAATTCTAGAGTCTATTTTTGTCTAATTAATTGGACATGTTACAGTCATTTTTAGGCCTAATATTCTTCATAAAAGTTGTTACCCTATGTCTTATGGTCCCTCAAAAATTTTAATTACAATTTTCCAAATTTTTTAGAATTAGTTATGGCCAAATCACTGGCCTGGACTCAGGTACCCTATGGCCTCAGGGTCCAGGTTCAGGTCAGTAACTTTGACCTCCATTTTAGGGTTCTTGTGTTTGTAATTTAAAGACCATGTCTAAAACAAAGTTGTAGCCATATTTCTTAGGATTCCAAATCAGTATGGCTTATTTCAATTAGAGTTTTCTAGTGGGAGATATGACTTAAAGTCTGTTCTGGGGTCAAGTGTAATTTGGTTAAACTCCTGGTTTTGATGTGCTAACTTTTTCTAACCATTTGACCTGGTTCCTTTGGGTTCTGGGTTTTGGCCAAAAGACTAACATTGTAGACCTATGTCTTATAAAAATTTTGCCATTGGTTTCTTTTCATTTGGAGTTTAATAGACCATGTGATGGCCATTTTGCCAAAACTGGTCAGTTGGTCTATGTCTAGAAAATTCTGGGCAGAATTGATTATGGTCAGTTTCGTGACCTAATTTGGGTCAGTAATTTCATTTGGTTAGAGGCATTTCTGGGCTTGGTGTTCTCAATGAAAGTTGTAGTCCTATGTCTAATCTTTCTAATGGTATAAACTTCAGGTTATTTGGACCTATCTAGAGGGAGTTATGGCTAAATGAACACATATTGTTCATTTGGTCATTTTTCTAGGCTTAGTGTTTGGATATCCAGATTGGGACAGTAAATTGACCAAGATTTTCACAGAATTTGGGCAGGGTTTCTTCATGAAAAATGGGGTATTTTGAGTCTAGTTTCACCTTCAATTGGCCTCACACCAATTGGAGTCACGCAACTTCAGTTATAACTCAAATAACACACTGGACTCATAGGTCCGAATTTCCTACATAAGAGAAGCACTCCCAATATTCCATCCTCCTTACTCCCAACTACAATTTATCATTCATAACACTTCAAATGATCAAAAAACAGTCTCAACAAGATCAATCTCAAACCATAACACCAAGGTACCAAAATTAATTCAAACCCTAACTTAAAATTTCTCAACTCATCCCTAATTCATGCATATCACTTGAACTACCATCTCCAATCCATTCACACATCTCAAATACCATCATCAAACCAATTTAATTCAATTTAAACCATCAACATCATCACTTCCTTAGGGCTGTCGAATTCCATGGTGTTCATACCCATAGGTTTTATTTCAATTTGCTTACAATTTCTTACTCAATTAAAGTCCCTAATATGGAAATAAAAAGAGATGCATAAATAAGCACTAACCTTGTGTGAGCAGAATTTTTTCTTGGCTAATCTTCAATTTTCCTTCACTTTCTTTCTTTTTCTAGGCTTCCAAACACTTCTCCAAGGGGTGGGTTCAAGTTTTTGTGAAGGTGGCTAGGGCTTTTGGTATGAGAGAATGGAGAATTTCAAGCTAGCAAGCTTGAAAATTTTTATGAGAGGGTCACCTATGGAAGTCGGCTATTTGAGGAAGGAGGCGAGCAGATTGTTTTTCTTATTTTTGTCTCAATTTAATGATATTTATCCCCTTTTAAATTGCTTGACAATTTCCCATTGGTTAGGATTTTAATTTTATTTATTTATGACATCATGCTTATGTCACAAATGTGATTTTTATTTCATTTCCTTTTCTTTTCTTTTCTACTCATTTTTAATTTAATTTTCATCACTTTTTATTCATATTTTACGTCATATAATTTATTTACTCAATTGAAAAAGTTGGTCAAAAATCATCTCTGAAGACGAAATGACCAAAATGTCCTCCGTTTGGCTTAAGGAGCCAAAACTGTCTGTACCGATCTTAAAAATTCTCCTAACCTTTTCTTGACATTCTAATGCTACCTAGAGTGCCGTAACTCTTCTTTGGCATCCCAGAAATTATTTCACGGGATTTCCTTCGGATTTAGGGCTACTAGCTGTCTTCACCGTTACTTCCCATTAGGTCACCCATCGCTAGGGCATCGGCTCCTTTAACTTCATTGTATTTCATTTCCTTTATTTTTTCTTAATTTTTATTAGTCTTTATTCAGTCAATTTATGCCTCTTCACTCTAGTTTGGGTGTAGTTCAAGACATCCTAGCTGTCCTAACAGACGTTAGTCATCAGAACATTAGAATGTACGGACTATCTAAAGTGAGGGCGTTACACCCTAATTTTGCTTCCAGCCGTTTTAATAGAAGAGATTTTTATGGTGCTTGGGAGCAGTATCTTGGATTGGAGCACTCTAATATGAGCAGTGACATGACTCCATTTCTTTATTTATTTTCATCTGTTTTTACAAAAAGAACCTTTTCTGAACCTGATTTCTTATTGTCACTTGAGGGACTTGCAGTGTTATGACTTAATTTTTGAGCTGTAAATAATATTTTGATTTGTTAATGATAGGATACCAGCATTAGACTGGATCCATTTTCTTAAAATGATGTTAGATTCTCTCCAACTAATATTTGGACCTCTTATGAGTGTTTCACACTAAAAAATCTTGGATGTGAGGAGCGTGTTAATATCTCATATTAATTTAAAATAAAATAATACGATCTTTCTATGACTTTAGACGCTCTTTCCTTTGAGTTAACTTTAGAGATGAGCTAAATTGGATCGATTTTCTTAGAACTCACACTTACTAACATATCAATTAAAATAATTTTCTAATGTTCCATGTAAGTATTTTTAATGTCATTAAACATTGTTATTATTATTATTATTATTATTATTATTATTATTATTATTATTATTATTTAAATTTAATTATATCCTACATTATAATATAATTGTAATAAGTTTCATTTTTCACTTTGCTAATTGTGATTAGAATTGTCGCAATGTGTTTTGCGGTCGCCTGGACGAACACTCACCGAAGTGGGAAAGAGTGAGGAGCCGCCACTTTAATTTTGAGGGAAATTAAAGAAAACCATTTGCGAAAATAAATTAAAATGAAACCACTTCAAAACAGAGATTCTAGATTCGGGGTCCGTAAACGGGTGAGGAAGGTGTTAGGCACCCCACCTTGTCCCTCAATGAGGGTAAGCAGATGTAACTTCGCGTTCTTTATAAATTAGAATTGATATTTAGGAGGGCTTGAATGGAAATGTTAATACTTTTAACAAAAAGGAATATTTGATTTTTCACTAATTCGGATTACCCAGATACACAAATAAATGAGTCGACCCTTAGTGAGTTACTGTTGTGTATCAGTTTTGTTTAAGGGGTCATTTTACATATTTATTAGAATTTGATTTGATAAACGGATAAGAACTCTCCTCCGATCTCTTTTAAAATATTTGTTAAAATTTTGGATTGAGAATCGGATAAGAACTCTCCTCCGATCTCTTTTAAATATTCGTTGAAATTTTAGGCGAGAATCGGATAAGAACTCTCCTTCGATGATAAGAACTCTCCTCCGATCTCTTTTAAAATATTTGTTAAAATTTTTTATTGAGAATCGGATAAGAACTCTCCTCCGATCTCTTTTAAATATTCGTTGAAATTTTTGTCAAGAATCGGATAAGAACTCTCCTCCGATCTCTTTTAAGATATTTGTTAAAATTTTGGATTGAGAATCGGATAAGAACTCTCCTCCGATCTCTTTTAAATATTTGTTGAAATTTTAGGCGAGAATCGGATAAGAACTCTCCTCCGATCTCTTTTAAGATATTTGTTAAAATTTTGGATTGAGAATCGGATAAGAACTCTCCTCCGATCTCTTTTAAATATTCGTTGAAATTTTAGGCGAGAATCGGATAAGAACCCTCTTCCGCTCTCTTTTGAATATTTGGAGTTGGATAAGGACTTCTCCGACCGATTAAAATTTGATTACAGCTACACATTATAAGAGCCTAAGACTAAGGGTTCTGATATTCACAGGTGCCAGGGATCGGAATAAGACTTCTTTTAACTCCTTGGTACCTCCTGACTAGACAGGGGATACTGAACTGAATTTTACCGACCTCCTGAGTGGTCGCCTAGCCAATACCTTTTTGATACCCGATCTGTTCTATTCATTTAGCTAAGATTTAGTTTTATTTCGCCTTGTGACGTTTTTCCCAATCGTTTTCTATGTTAGCCTGATACTTTACTATTTTCCTGACTTGTTATCCAGACCTTCTATTATTTCAAAGAAACGCTTAAAACACAGTTACCTACATTTTGTCTAACTACTTCTACGCTACTCGGGATCGGAACTCCTGCATTTAGAAGTAATAAAGATTAACAAAAGGATGAACTGATTAATAAAGAAGTAAACTCGAGAATGACCTTCTTCGCATTTTTTAACACAATATAAACTTGGTGAAAATTACAAACACAGAAATAAAGGAAATAAAACGAGCACTTGGTAGAGCAGCAATATAAACACTCACCTGTAGGGAGCCAAATCTACTAAACTAACTACGGAATCACAAAACGTGATAGGACTGCAGGTTGATAGCCGGAGGACTAAGGTTCGCTTTGAAATGAAAGACACTTTGCCGAAATACAGTCAGGTTAAAATAACCGAGTTTGAATGAATTTAATCTTGAACAACGGGAGTGAAAATAAAGACAGAAAGTAAGAGTGTCACAGAATAATGAACGAACTGAAAATGGAGAGTTTCAGTATTCAAAATCCCTTTGCAAAAAAATACTTCAGAAAACTGGTTTCAAAAGTTTTTCTTATGAAAGCTCAAAATAACAGAGTGACGAGCTGAATTAAGTTTCAGAGTCCTTCCGCTATATTCAGTATTTCCTCCTCCTTTTAAACAGTTCTCATGCAGGTATTTATAGGAATCGGGTGCCCTAAATGAAGGGTCAGGATTTGTTTTGAGGGAGATGGAGGGTCAAGATTTTAAAGGACATGATCTGAGGCTCAGGAATTAAAGAGAATCAGAACGAATGGTTGGGATCCCTTTCAGAATATTTGTCCTTTCCCTCTTCTAATCTGACGGTCCAAAATTTTCTTGTCAAGGGTGATCCGAGGGCTAGGAGTGAAAGGTGCTAGTCTTGTCATCTTCTTCTTTGATCCAAGGGCTCCGGGCTCGTCCTTACAAGTCGGATCAACGGCGGAGATTGGGAGGTACAGCGCTGTCATGACATATTCTGGCACCTGTCAGTAATGTGGGCGATTCTGGGGCGTGCGGTTGAGATTTTGTCCGCAACGCTTTAACTACCTCGGCTCTGATTATGAAGACAGAGGTAGGCATTTTATTCTCTTTGTTTTCCGTTCTCCCCTCCATTCCGGTCTCCTTTTTCGATCTTTCGAGCCACCCTACCTTCTTCTGATCTCTATCATTCCGATATCCCATTTTATCGGGTTCAGTCCAGTCAAAGCATTTATTTCCCTCAGTTCTCGAGGCGTCCGCTTCGTTTTCTGCTTAGCAATAAATGCTCGGATTTCCCCTATATATATACCTTCATCCGGGAAGCCCTCCCCCGCATTTGATTTTCTTCTCTTCCTTTTCACTATTCCTGTTCTAACTGCTCCGGCAATAATCCCGGACATCATAACCGCTTTTGATCTTTTTCCGGTTGCCTTCTATATTCCTTGCCTGAAAATTTATGATCCTGGTGAACGGGAGATTATGATAACCTCATTTGATGACCGCGAGAGAACCGGACTAATTTACCGACCTGGATCGAAGACCTCGATCTCATTGATCTTGAATCGTTCGACCGATGCATATGGCGAACTGATTTCGGGCAAGAAGACTGCTAATATTCCCCTTAACACCGGTGACTGCTCCTCGGCGTTCATCTGGCCCCTCACCACACTGGGTGTTCCGACAGCGGCTCGGTTTCGAGCAGTAACTTTGATGATGACCTCTCTCATTCTCATGAGAGTCATAGTCCCCCCATCTAAGCTGTACATTTATCCGATGTCAACAGCCGGTCTCCTGGTCAAACACATCTTTTGACTCAGCCAAGAGACTAGGCTTTGACATAGGCCTTTTAGATAGGATGTTCCACCGATCTCTAGAGATCGCTCTTATGATGTAATCAGACCTTTAATGTAATCCGATCTCTAGAGATCGCCCAAATGATGTAATCAGACCTTTAATGTAATCCGATCTCTAGAGATCGCCCAAATGATGTAATCAGACTTTTAATATAATCCGATCTCTAGAGATCGCCCAAAAGATGTAACCCGACCTTTTGGAAATAAAATTTTATTTTGTCAATTATTATTTTATTATTATTGCATTGGTTATTTTCCGATCTCTGAAGTATTTACCCGATCCGACTCTTAATTTGAATGACCCTTATTCAATCTGTAATTTAAGATATTTATTTCAATCTACCGATCTCTAACTAGCCGATCTCCCTAGAGAATCTCTAGGACATACGCGAGGCGTGTCAGAAAAGGCTGGCAAATCCTGTTAACCGATGCGCCGCTTGGGACACCGTGAGCATTAAATGCTCGGACGGGTATAAATAGGGAATGGGCCAGCCATTTGCTCCCTTATGTCATTTTTGGCTTCTCGCAGACAATTTCAAAATTCTCTCGTTCTCTCAAGTTCTTCCGACACCGATCAAGCTCCGGTAAGGATTTTGATCCTTCTTTTAGTTTAAATTCTTTATTTCTTTTGAAAATGAGCGGCGCTAAGGGTCAGAGAGCGACGAGCCCTCCTTCCATTCAGTTCTCGTGGTCATCTGATGAAGTAGAGGTGGTCGGGCCAAGCGTGCTACCAAAACCTCCTAGGGTCTCCGTTCGAGCTCGGGGGCAAGCAGCACCATCAAGGCATGTACCTTCTTCGGGGAGGGAAAATCTTCCCATGGACGAGCTGCCATCAATCTTGCAAGAAATCGACCTGCAGTCATTCAGCCAAGAGTAAAACATTGAGCCTGATTCATACGAACTTATCCGGTGTCACAGCGATCACCGAGCCGATCATTTCTTCGAAGAGAACGACATGATTATAGTATACGAAGAACAGTTGAAAGCCGGGTTGCGGTTTCCTCTTGACGACTTTTTTAAAGAAGTTTTAAAATATCACTAAGCGTGCATCGCCCAAATTCATCCGAACTCGTGGCGGATCCTAGTGGCCTTCAGGGGCCTTTACCAAGCTAAGGGATTCCATCCTACAGCTAAGGTATTCGCCGAACTGCATAGATTAACTCATCGAAAGGACGACGAGTATTGGTTCTTCCAGGCGAAGCCTCATTGCGGGATTTTCACTGATCTGCCCTTTTCCCTGAAGAATTGGAAGAATCGCTTCTTCATTCTGAGGAGCAAAATTCCGAATGGCTTTGAGGGTTTCCCTTGTAGCTGGCTACACCAAGGCCCCTTAATTCCGAAGCGTCTCATCTTGAATAGGGAGGAAGGCCTGATGGTGATGGAGCTGAAAGAACAGGCGAGCAGAGAGAAGTTTTCTTGTTTGGAAGCAGTGACTGCCGAACTGCATCATTGGACAATGGAATTGATTACTGGAAAAGATTGGGGGCTTCAGCTTTCTGACCTCGGCATGGGTATTTTCTTTTTCTCAAACCTTTGGACCTTAGCGATCTCACTGACCTCTTCTCTGTGCAGGTATGGCAAGCGGCGAAGCCTCCAAGGAGAGCCAGAAGCGGAAGAGAGAGATCTCTCGGAAGGTACGGGAGATGAAGCGTTCCGAGCTACTTCAAACGCCCGGTCATGAGCCCGGGGAAATACAAGAAGGCTCGTCTCAACCTTCTGGACCTCCGGTCATAGAAGTGGTCCGATCTCCTCCTCGCCGAGAAGAGCCGCCTCCACCTCCTCCAGTCGTTTCGAGTGCGGAAGGGGGTCCTTCCCAACCTCCTGTAAGGTCCCTTTCTCGCAGTGCCCAAGTCCTGATCCACTCGCTGGAGAAGAACCGCACGGTTTGAGAAAACCCGGGTTTCGCTAAGGTCCTGGGGTCCTCCATCTGCCTTCGGGAATATCAAGATAGGCTGTCTTCAGATAGTCTTGATGACATCTTGACCAGATCTATGAGCCTGAACGTGGAGTGCTTGGTGAACCAGCACATGGTCCGGGAGAAGGCTCATCGCCTGGGTAAGGAGGTTGAGAAGATGGGTCATGAGGTGTCTTCTCTCCGATCCCAACTTTCGTCCGCTCAGGACTACATATCTCAAATTGAGGGGCGAATGAAGTTCTATGAGGACAAGCTGGCCGAGCAAGCTCATGTTCTAGCCGAGCGAGATCGTGTTCTCGAGGAAGTTCAGGCGCTCCGGGCTGGAGAAGTTGCTCACCTCACTGAAGAGCTCAAAGTAAAAGAGGAAGAGGCGGTAACAAGGGAGGCCGGTGCTTATGTGACCGCTCATAGGGATCTCTTAGCCAAGCTCAGGAAGCGATATCCCGAGGAGGACTTCACTTGGATGGTAGACCTGGCTCCCCAAGACGAAGAAGAAAGCGAGGAGGAGGCTGAGGGTCAGAGAGGAAGTGAGCAAAATGTAGATCAGGCTGGGGGTGATCCTCCAGCCGAATGACTTGTACAAATTTAATATGAAATGAAATTCCCCTTTTGTTCAATGAATGGATGTGATCGGAAAATCTCTAAATTACTTAAGTACTTGATTGTCTGAGCATATTAAAACAATTAAAGGTGATTATTAGCCTAAGTGTAAGAGATCAGAAAACACAATAAGCATGAGATCGGTAGGGAACCAACGCTAAATGGGACTTGATTAAAATTGGAAATTTGGCATGAACAATTAAGATCGGGATCATCGTTAAACCGGATTGGAACCTTTGATTATTCCTAAACTTTTGAAAAAGAGATCGGCAATAAAACTGGTGACAACGATCTAGTGTTGGTTCAATTTCATTTGTCAAGAGAGATCGGGAATGTATTTGACTAGTCAGGGGATTTGGCAATTGGCTTGAGAGATCGGTGAGGCTTTAAATGACAGGGGGACTTAGTATGGATTCGATCCCTTTTAAGAAGAGATCGAAAATGTGGTTGTCTGGCAAAGGAGAGACTTAGTGTTGGGGATCGGCTTCGAAATTTATTTAATTCTGGGGATCGGCCAAAATATGGTGTCGACAGCTGCCCCTCTTTACATAATTTCTATTAAAGGGAAGACTTTTCCCGTGTAGTAATTATGTAAAGATTCAGACCCATATTTTGGACGATTAGGTGTTCGAAGTTAGGGAACTAAAGCATACCTAAGTTAGTGACCTAGAGATCGGTAACAGGAGTTAAAATGCTAGAAAATTAAAATCAACTTGGATCAAAGAACCAGAGGTTGATAATAGGAAATTTAAATGCTAAAAATTAAAATCAACTTAGATCAAGGAACTAGAGGTTGATAACAGGTAATTTAAATGCAGGAAATTAAAATCAACTTAGATCAAGGAACCAGAGGTTGATAACAGGAAATTTAAAATGCAGGAATTAAAATCAACTTAGATCAAGGAACCAGAGGTTGATAACAGGAAATTTAAAATGCAGGAAATTAAAATCAACTTAGATCAAGGAACTAGAGGTTGATAACAGGAAATTTAAATGCCGGAAATTAAAATCAACTTAGATCAAAGATCCAGAGGTTGATAACAGGAAATTTGAAATGCAGGAAATTAAAATCAACTTAGATCGAGGAACCAGAGGTTGATAACAGGAAATTTAAATGCAGGAAATTAAAATCAACTTAGATCAAGGATCCAGAGGTTGATAACAGGAAATTTAAAATGCAGGAATTAAAATCAACTTAGATCAAGGAACCAGAGGTTGATAACAGGAAATTTAAATGCTGAAAATTAAAATCAACTTAGATCAAGGAACCAGAGGTTGATAACAGGAAATTTAAATGCAGGAAATTAAAATCAACTTAGATCAAGGAACCAGAGGTTGATAACAGGAAATTTAAATGCAGGAAATTAAAATCAACTTAGATCAAGGAACCAGAGATTGATAACAGGAAATTTAAAATGCAGGAATTAAAATCAACTTAGATCAAGGAACCAGAGGTTGATAACAGGAGATTTAAATGCAGGAAATTAAAATCAACTTAGATCAAGAAACCAGGGGTTGATAACAGGAAATTTAAAATGCAGGAAATTAAAATCAACTTAGATCAAGGAACCAGAGGTTGATAACAGGAAATTTAAAATGCAGGAATTAAAATCAACTTAGATCAAGGAACCAGAGGTTGATAACAGGAAATTTAAATGCAGGAATTAAAATCAACTTAGATCAAGGAACCAGAGGTTGATAACAGGAGATTTAAAATGCAGGAATTAAAATCAACTTAGATCAAGGAACCAGAGGTTGATAACAGGAAATTTAAAATGCAGGAAATTAAAATCAACTTAGATCAAGGAACCAGAGGTTGATAACAGGAAATTTAAAATGCAGGAATTAAAATCAACTAAGATCAAGGAACCAGAGGTTGATAACAGGAATTTTAAAATGCAGGAAATTAAAATCAACTTAGATCAAGGAACCAGAGGTTGATAACAGGAAATTTTAAATGCAGGAATTAAAATCAACTTAGATCAAGGAACCAGAGGTTGATAACAGGAATTTTAAATGCAGGAAATTAAAATCAACTTAGATCAAGGAACCAGAGGTTGATAACAGGAAATTTAAATGCTGAAAATTAAAATCAACTTAGATCAAGGAACCAGAGGTTGATAACAGGAAATTTAAATGCAGGAAATTAAAATCAACTTAGATCAAGGAACCAGAGGTTGATAACAGGAATTTTAAATGCAGGAAATTAAAATCAACTTAGATCAAGGAACCAGAGGTTGATAACAGAAAATTTAAAATGCAGGAATTAAAATCAACTTAGATCAAGGGACCAGAGATTGATAACAGGAGATTTAAAATGCAGGAATTAAAATCAACTTAGATCAAGGGACCAGAGATTGATAACAGGAAATTTAAAATGCAGGAAATTAAAATCAACTTAGATCAAGGAACCAGAGGTTGATAACAGGAAATTTAAAATGCAGGAAATTAAAATCAACTTAGATCAAGGAACCAGAGGTTGATAATAGGAAATTTAAAATGCAGGAATTAAAATCAACTTAGATCAAGAAACCAGAGGTTGATAATAGGAAATTTAAAATGTAGGAAATTAAAATCAACTTAGATCAAGGAACCAGAGGTTGATAACAGGAAATTTAAAATGCAGGAATTAAAATCAACTTAGATCAAGGAACCAGAGGTTGATAACAGGAGATTTAAAATGTAGGAATTAAAATCAACTTAGATCAAGGAACCAAAGGTTGATAACAGGAAATTTAAAATGCAGAAAATTAAAATCAACTTACATCAAGTCTGATCTTGGCACGAGAAGTTCTTCCCTGATGAAGTGTACTTAACAGGATCCCGAAAGCCGATGATTAATGGAGGACGAGTTGCAAGACTTGACCTATGACCCCATTCTTCGGATGCCCCTTTTCAGTTCTTGACTTTCTTCTTACTTTGCGAAAAGCGCCCTTGCGGGTTTTCACTTTCCTTTTGTCCATATGACTAGAAGCGCCCTTCCAGGTTTTCACCTCTAGTTTTTTTTTTTTTTTTTTAGGCCGTTCCCTGCAAATCTCATAGCAAAGTACGTGAGGTTATCAATTGTCAAATCCTAATCTTATAGCAAAAATTTTAACTGATTAATAGCGCATTAAATAAAGAGATTGCAGAAGGATAAAGTTAAAGAATGAGTATAAGGGGAAGATAAAAGCATAGGGGATGAAGTATGACTTTATTACGGTTTTAATAAAAACAAAGATAGAGTTTCAAAGAAAAAGGGTACAAGGATAGATCTCACATATTCCTTGTGGTTAGCTTTGAAGTCCCTTAACTGCCATTATTTCTAGTACTCTGAAGTCTCATGCCATGACGGTTTATTTCTCTTCTCGGTTTCATTCTCCTTTCCTTATTTCCCCATTTTGGTTCTTGGGATGCCCTTTCGAGTTTTCATCCCTAGATTTTTACTCTTTTATTTTTATTTTTTTTTTTTTTTTACTCGCTTTTTCAGGACGCCCTTTCGGGTTTTCATCCCTCACTCATTTTACAGAAAGCGCCCTTCCAGGGTTTTCGCCTTCTTTCACATATTTTGCTAGGAGCACCCTTTCGGGTTTTCACCCCTACTCTTTTTTGTTTTGTTTTTTTTTTTTTCAGGCATAGTATCTCTTGACGGTGTCAGCATTCACAGGTCTTGAAAATTCTTCATCGTCCATGTGGGTCAAGATCAAGGCCCCACTAGAAAATGCCTTTTTAATCACATAGGGTCCCTCGTAGGTTGGTGACCATTTGCCCCGGGGATCGTTTTGAGTTGGCAGCACTTTCTTCAGAACTAGGTCCCCAGGTTAAAATTCGCGTAGGCGAACGTTTTTGTCAAATGCCCTGGCCATCCTTCTCTGGTATAACTGCCCATGACATGCTGCTGCTAGTCTCTTCTCATCCAGCAAGTTTAATTGATCCAACCTCGACTGGATCCATTCTGACTCATCAATCCCCGATTCCTTCAAAATCCTTAGGGAAGGAATTTTAACTTCAATAGGTAATACCGCCTCCATCCCATAAACCAGCGAATAAGGAGTTGCACCAGTTGAGGTCCTTACAGAAGTCCGGTATGCATGAAGAGCGTAGGGAAGCATATCATGCCAATCCCTATATGTGACCGTCATTTTCCGGATTATCCTCTTGAGATTTTTATTTGTGGCTTCCACCGCTCCATTCATCTGGGGACGGTATGGGGAGGAATTGAGATGTCGGATCTTGTATTGATCACATAATTTCTGAATCTTCGGACCATTCAAATTCTTGGCATTGTCAGTGACGATTTCATTGGGGAGACCGTGCCGGCAAATGATATTATTTCTGAGGAATTTGAGAAATGTGTTCTGTGTAATGTGAGCATAGGATGTCGCTTCGACCTATTTAGAGAAATAGTCGACAGCTACTAGGATAAATCTGTGCCCATTGGACGCCTTAGGGTTGATGGGACCAATCACATCGATGCCCCACATTGCAAAAGGACATGGTGAGACGAGGTTGAACAATTTGTGACGTGGCACATTTATCGGATCCGCATAGATCTGACACTTATGGCACTTTCGAAAATACTCGATGCAATCCTTTTCCATTGTAGTCCAAAAATATCCCCGTGGCATGATTTGCTTAGCCATCATATGCCCATTGGCATGGGTTGCACAGTTTCCCTCATGAGTCTCGGAGAGGATTCTCTTTGCCTCTTTTGCATCCACACATCTCAACAATTCACCGTTGGAGCTCCTTTTATATAAGGTTTCTCCGCTGGGGAAGTATCCCAGTGCTAACCTCCGAATCATCCTCTTTTCGTTTTTGCTCGCTCCTGAGGGGAATTCTCTGGTTCTGCTGTAAAGCAAGATGTCATGGTACCAAGGTTTACCATCAAGCTCTTCCTCGATCATGAAGCAGTAAGCTGGTTCACTTCTTGCCTTAATCCTTAATACCTGAGTCGTCTGCCCTTCTTCCATTTGAGTCATAACAGCCAGAGTGGCTAAGGCATCTGCAAACTAATTCTTGTCTCGACTAAGGTGAGTGAAAGAGATTTCTTCGAATTTCTTAATCAACTCCAGTAAGTATTTCTGATATGGGATTAGCTTCAGATCCTTGGTTTGCCATTCTCCTTTGACTTGATAAATGATTAGGGCTAAGTCTCTATATACCTCCAACTTTCTGATTTTCATTTCGATAGCAGTTTGTAGACCCATTACACAAGCTTCATATTCCGCGACATTATTGGTGCAATCAAACCTCAACTTGATAACTATCGGGAAGTGTTTCCCATCTGGGGATACCAATACAGCTCCGATTCCATTACCGGACAAATTAACAGCTCCATCGAAATATATTTCCCATACATCATCTGGCTCTTCTTCTCTGCAGTCTACTTCGTTAATATGCTCATCGGGGAACTCAAAATCCAGAGCTTCATAATCCTGGATAGGATTTTCTGCTAGGAGATCAGCGATTACGCTACCTTTCACCGCTTTTCGGGTCATATAGACAATGTCATATTGGGAGAGTATGACCTGCCATTTAGCTATCCTTCCTGGCACGAATGGGCTTTCGAATATATATTTGATAGGATCCATCCTGGAGATGAGCCATGTCTTGTGATTCAGCATGTAGTATTTGAGGCGATTTGCTGTCCAGGCTAATGCGCAGCAAGTTTTTCCCAGGAAAGAGTACCTTGACTCACAATCGTTGAACTTTTTGCTCAGGTAATAGATAGCCCTCTCCTTTCGGCCGGTATCATCATGTTGCCCCAAAACACATCCCATTGAGCTTTGTTGGACCGCTATATACAGAATCAGAGGCTTTCCCGCCACTGGTGGGTTTGACAGGTACTGCTTGATTTTCCCAAAGGCCTCTTGACACACTGAATCCCATTGAGTGGTGTTGTTCTTTCGGGGTAGTCTAAAAATAGGCTCAGCCTTAGTGGTGAGATTGGAAATAAATCTTGAGATGTAGTTCAATTTTCCCAAGAAACTGCGCACCTCCTTTTCTGTTTTTGGGGATGGCATCTCTTGAATGGCTCAAACTTTGTCTGGATCAACTTCTATTCCCTTCTCGCTCACTATGAATCCCAATAATTTCCCAGATCTAGCTCCAAATATGCATTTGGCGGGGTTCAGTTTCAACTGATATTTCCTGAGTCTCTCGAATACTTTCCTCATCACGTGCACATGGCTCTCTTTTCCCTTGGATTTGATGATCATATCATCCACATACACCTCCACTTCTTTATGCATCATATCGTGGAATAATGTGACCATAGCGCGTTGGTAGGTGGCGCCGGCATTCTTCAACCCAAAAGGCATGACCCGATAGCAAAATACCCCCCATTGGGTGATAAAGGCAGTTTTCTCCTTGTCTCCCTTGTCCATTGGGATTTGATTGTATCCCGATGCCCCGTCGATACACGAACACCTGCCCAATCCCGCAGCATTGTCTACTAACACATCAATGTGAGGGAGAGGGAAGTCATCTTTCAGGCTTGCTTTATTGAGATCTCTGTAATCAACGCACACCCTGACTCTCCCGTCCTTTTTCATCACCGGGACAACGTTAGCTATCCATTGCGGATATTGGACCACTTTCAGAAACCCAGAATCATACTGTTTCTTGACCTCATCCTTAACTTTGAGCAGTGTGTCAGGGTTCATTCTTCTTAATTTCTACTTTACCAGGATGGTCCCCGGAATTAGGGGAATTTTGTGCGTTACTATATGAGGGTCCAAACCAATCATATCATCATAACTCCATGAAAATACATCTAGGAATTCCCTGAGCAGACTGATCATATCTTCTAATTCTTCACTCTACACAACCTTAAGTTCCCTTTTCTCTTCTTTTGTGCCTAAGTTTATAGTGCACGTTTTGTCTCCACAAGGCACTAGGGAAGGCTCATCTCTTTCATCCCTTTCTTCCATGAGCTCCACCTCAGGATCACTTGAAGTTATGGCAGTTATGGGGATTTCAAAATTAACCAGAGGAATTTCTGAGTCTATTGAATTATTAGGTGCTAATTGATGAATGGTCCTGAATGAACGAAAATAGAATATATTATAAGGATGGAAAAGAGAATTGGATAAAATGCGCTATTAATTCGTTAACATTTATGACATAAAAAAAAAAGATCCATTTACAATATTACACTTGCCACCATGGATAAAATGATCAAGTGTAGATAACCAAAAGTACTTTACTCGAAATTAAGTACAGGGATGTCCTCTGCCGTCCAGTTGTCCAGTTCTTGCCCCTCAGCCATTGGCGAGACCAGAGCCCCAAACAAGGAATCCAAGTGGATGACACCGATGGATGGTTAATCGGGTGATTCTTCTACCTCTACCGGATTTTCAATGACCGGTTTAGTGAAGACTTCCGTAATTCTCGGGACTACCTTCATTCTCCCAATTTTCTGATCGAATCTCTGATCCCAAAGTCTGTTCCTCATCCAGAATCGCCCATCCATGAGAGCATCTTCCTCATAACCCAAACCGCAGCGGCCTACCTTCTGGATAGCCGGTATAGGTTCAATAATCCCTTGCAATGCGGCACCTAGGCCTTTACCCTCTTCATACCCATTCTTTGACATTATCTTGGCTATCATAGCCATAGCCCCTTCATTTCTTGAGACGGTTTCTGGTAGTTCGAGGGCCTGGAAGGAGCTTTCCAATGACTCCTCAGCCGCTTCCACATAAGGAAGTGATTGTGGCTTGGTAACCAATATGGCTTCTTCCCCCCTCACAGTGATGATTTTGCCGTCCATAATGTACTTTATCTTCTGGTGCAAAGTCGAGGGAACGGCATTCGCAGAATGGATCCAAGGCCTCCCCAGCAACATAGTGTAGGCCGGTTCAATGTTCATCACCTGGAATGTGACGTTGAAGGTGCATGCGCCAATTTGGAGGGGCAAATCAATGTCTCCCAGCACTTCTTTTCTGGTACCGCCAAAGGCTCTTACCACCATAGCGCTCTGACGTATATTTGATTGGTTAACCTTTTCACCTTGAGTCCATTATCAATAAGGACCTTGGCCACTATACAACCTTTACATTTTACTGTCACATGGAGGGCTTTAGTGTGTGCCAAGCCTGCAGGATCTATCTCTTCCTCGGAAAAAGTGACAAAACTGGATGCCCGGATTTGTCCCACTATCTTCTCGAACTGCCCCGGTGTGATGTCGGGGTTTACAAAGGCCTGATCCAGAATTTTCTGCAGGGCTTGACGGTGTACCTCTGAGCTCAAAATTAGAGATAACAGTGAAATTCGGGCAGGTGTCTTTCTTAACTGTTCCACCACATCATACTCACTTTGCTTCATTATTTGAAGCAGCAGCTCCTCTTCCTCTCTTGGTTCGGTAGGTTCTACTTCTTTCGTTTTCTCAATCTCCTCCTCTGTACTCTTCTGTGACTCTCCCATTTTTACTTTCCCTTGCTTCTTTTCTTTCTCTTCGTTCCCGTAACATCTCCCACTTCGAGTTATAAACTCGACTTCTTGCTCAGGTGGGGAGGATCTTGTGGTGATGATGAGGATTAGTTAGTTTGGGAGTATCTGCTAGTCCTAGGCATAAGTCATTTTGAATGTTTGATGCGTTAACACTAACACCTCACCCCTCACCCGCAAGGCAGCACAGCGGCAATCTACAAGCACCCTAACTTATCTTACTTTATTTTTTTTTCTAAATAATTTTGAATTCATTTAATTTAATATCAATTTATTTTTGACGGAGAAACCAGCGAAGTTTCCCCTATTTTATTATCGTTTGGCGTATTTCAATATTCACCTGTTTGAAATTCAACAATATTTCCAAAATAAAATCTTATCCATGCTAATCATAATTATCTCATCAATCATTCTCATAATTTTCTCATATTTCAAATCTCATCCATACATTTCAATTTCATAATCATTTCCATACATTTCCATTCATACTCAATTCATATGTAAACATTCTCAAATTACATAAGCAAAATTTTCAAATTTCTTTAATTTACATAATTTACAAAATAATTACAAAATTTCATAATTTACATGATATATAAATTAATTACATATGACAAAGCTAATTAATTAATTTACATCACATTGCTATTAATTACTTGTTCATAATATACATTACAATACAATTTCTAAGCATTTTATACAAAATATAAAATATGATCTATATGGGCCCTATCTACATGCATTGCTGAGGAGGTGACAACCTTGAATACTTCAGACACTTCTGCAGATCAAAACTCCCAAAATTCGATCAAGCGTCCATTGGGTTCTAGCTTGATTACTGCGAAGGAAACAATTCCATCGCACTAAGCATTGCTGCTTAGTGGTGCAATAATATAACAAGGAAATAATATACAAATAAAGATAGAAATAAAACATAATTCAAATAATTAAGATTTATTTATACTTCACATGCAGTTTCTAAAATTTAATATGTTTTATCCTAATTTAGTCTTCTTTGGAAGTGTTTATTTCGCCAATGTACACTAATAATGTACATAGAAAAATGATCTAAAAATAATTAATTTATGCTTATATTATTATATATGTCACATTTGCAATATTTATTTATGTTATAATTTTCCTTGCTAATCTTTTAGCATTTTCTCTATACTTGCTAGGTTGTCTCAGATTATCTTATAATAAGTAAATTTTAATATCGGTCCAGTTCATTTCGATTCTTTCTAATAAATAACTATTCTAATTTATTTTAGGTCATCTTACTCATTTATTTTATTTAATTTCTAATATTTTTAATTGCTAATATTCTTAACTTATCTCAATAAATTTCATCGCCCAAGTAACTTTGTGACAGTGACTAAATCGATAACGGTCGTTGTACTGGACACCATGATTGCCTCGGGCGTCATACCATGGGACGCAAAGCGTCAACCATGTATGCGATCGATATGGCTAAAAAGCCATGATATCACATAATCGGGCATAAAAGCCATGAATACGGGCATAAAAGCCATGAATACGGGCATAAAGCCATGAATACAGGCATAAAGCCTTTCGCAGTACTGCTAAAACAATACCCTATTGGCATGCCAATCTATCCAATCTGACACACGTGTCTAGGCAATACAAGGGCACATAATATCATTAAATATTAATATATTGTGTTTTATGAATTCATTATTTCATGAGAAATTTCAATTATAATTCATGCATTCATTTGATCATTTATATGATCACAATTCACATCAATTACCCTTTTATACCATTGTACTCAAAATACCTCTCCTTTCTATAATAATGAGAACTAATGTCTCATTCATACATTAATATAGTTCATTTATTCATTCATTATGTTATTCATATTGATCACAATTCTAAACAATGGTTCACCTGTACCATTGTATTCAAAACATTTTCCTTTCTCATTTATACATTTAAGAATCTACTTATGTAGTCACAATTTTATATTTCCAAGTTGAGGTATTAATATTTTATGAATTCCATTTGTGATGGGCATATAAGCCCTAACTATCTATTCACATCAATTAGGTGACTTATTTTTCATGTTTCAAGTAATCCATGAATATTTCATGGATTTCAAATTTATGGTCTTAATTTCCTTTTAACAATTTTGACTAAGATACATAGTCCACATTTGTCATACAATTCTAAGCATTTAAGCTTAGAATTGGTTCTAGGTCTTCATCTTAGTTTGTTACTCATTTTGATTACTATTCACCTTACTAGTCAACCAAAATGTTGACTTTTTCATACTTAAGGAATATGTTAATTCTAATTACACCAAGATCCCACGTTTTGAGTTTTACATTTGCTAGTATTAATTGCCAATTGCAATTTAAAGTCCCCTAGATGCATTTCTAATTTCAAATTTTGAATTTCAAGTTTTGGTGTCACTATTCACATCATTGATCAACAAAAATGTTGACTTTTAGATAGAAAATAGGTGTATTAGTTTTAACACCCCAAACATACCACATTTTGTATTTAAAACTTGTTGGAATTGATTGCCATTACCATTTCTATGCTTAAAACCAAGAGGGCAGAAATTTCAGTTTTGGAAGCCTAAGTTTACTATTCCATTAAGCACTGTTGCAGTGGGAATTTGAAGAAATGGCAAACATGAAAGTTGTTCCTTATTTTGTCTAGTTGAATTTCCTTTTTTGAATCACTCCATTTGGAGTTTTGTAGCTCCAGATATGGTCCAAAAACCACAGCTGGCCAGATTTCCATTCTGCAGAAATTACCATATCTACAGTAACATGAACAGTAACTGGAATCACTTGGTTGGATGGGTTCTGGCCATAATTTGGGGTAGGTTCCTTCATGAAAGTTGTTTTTATATGTCTTAACTTATTGTTGTAAAAATTTCAGGTCAATTGACCATATCTACAGTGAGTTATGGCCAAATGAACAGTTACTGTTCATTTGGTCAATTCTGCAGGTGCTGTTGCAGGGTATCCGGATTGGGGCCAACTTTTGGTCCTCTTGCTTTGGTCTTTTGGGCATGGTTTCTTCAGCAAAAATGTGTCATTATAAGCCTAGTTTCATGTCCAATTGGCCAAACACCAATTGGACCTACACAGCCAAAGTTATGGCTGTCTAAGTGGACTGAAATTTCAGTCACCCTGCTGCTGTCCCTAGGCAGCCTACACATTCACTTTGCATCACTCTAAATCTCTTCAAATTACGGTGAACTTGCCTCAAATGGTCACTAATTGACCATTAAAATGTTCTTTCACAATTTCATAAGCTAAATCCAAGTTTCACTCCCAAACCCTAGCTCATTTTCAAGGATTACACCAATTACCTTAGTTAGCACACCAATTCATCATACATGTATATATATACCTTAAACATCATCTTTAGTCCACTCTAAGTCCATCAAAAACACTTAATCTTGTTCCTCCCTAGGGCTGCCAAAATTCATTGTATACATACACATAAATTCCATTCATTTAATTCACAAATTCTTGCTTATTTTAGGTCTCTAATCATGAAAAGAGAAAGATGTATGCATAATAGGCACTAACCTCACTTGTGACCTAACTTGGACTTGCCCAACTTCAAAATTTCCTCAAATTTCTGCTGCCTTATGCTTCCTCAAGGTTTAGGGATAATTTTTTGTAAAGAAAGTTTAGGGTTTTGGGGTGGAGAGCTTAGGGAAAATCAAGCTTTGAACAAGAGCTTTCATGGAGTTTTTTTCTTCTCTCTCTCTCTCTCAACGTTTCTGCAGCCCAAAGATGAAGATGGCTGTCCACTTTTTCCAATTTTTATCTCCTTTTATTCATGTTTAAGTAATTTATAATGATGTGTCAAAATTTGGTTGGGTGAAAATATTTTAATTGCATCATGCTCATGTCATAAATATGACTTTTATTTCATTTTCTTTTCTTTTCTTTTCTACTCATTTTCAATTTAATTTTTAACAATATTTATTCATATTTTAGATCATAATAATTATTTACTCAACTGGACAAGTCGGCCAAAAATCGTCTCTGAAGGCGAAATGACCAAAATGCCCTCCGTTTGGCTTAACGGGTCAAAATTGTCTGTACCGATTGTAAAATTTTTCTAAATATTTTCTTGGCATTCTAATGCCATAGGAACCTCAATGACTCTTCTCTGGAGTCCCAAAAATTATTTTATGAATTTTTCCTCTGGTCTAGGGCTCCTCGTTGCGAGAACCGCAACTTCCCTCTGGGTTACCCATCGCTTGGGCACCGGCTCATTTGACTTGGTTGTATTTTATTTCTAAAATTTTTACTAAATTTTTCTTATTAATATTTGAGTTAATTATGGTTCCTGACTTTAGTTTAAATATTTTTCCGGACGTTCTAGTCATCGGACCGTCACCGGTCAGACGATGGGAATGTACGGAGTTGCTACAGTGAGGGTGTTACAGGCGAAGCACGGTTTAGGAGGTATCGAGGGTGGAGTATAGGCGAGGTTAGGAGTTGATGTACTGCTGGATGCTTCTTGAGTGAAGACTTGGAAATTGTAGTTCCAAGGCACAGCATGAGTATTTGTAATTGGGAGCTGAGGCAGGGCTCGTATGATTGTCACTGAACGTGAGGATACTGGGGGTGAGAAAGTAATTCTGTGATTAAGGGTGGAGGTGTTTTGGCCGAGTCGAGTTGTATTTACTCCGCCCTCCATCTTTGGTTTTGCCTGGCATCTCAGAACTTTGAGGGACAATAAGTTCTGGACCTCTAGCTTAAATTCTTCACAATTCTGCAACTCATGGCCAGCCGCTCCTCCATGATAAGGGCATCCTGTTTCAACCTCATGTTCTGAGGCTTGAGGGTGGAGGTAACCTTCTCTTACTGCCATCTTAAAAATTTCCTCAAAGTGAGGAATCAGCTTGTCTACTTCTGGTGCTGACCTCTCTCCATCTGACTCTACCATATTTACACCATTGCCCGTATTATGATTGGGCAATGGGTTTGAGGTAACATTAGGGAGGGAACCATTTCCCTCAATCTTCAACCAACCATTCCTGATCAAGGCATGCACTCTCCCTCTGAGCGCCCCACAATTATCAGTAGAGTGCCCTTGTGCCCCTCCATGATACTCACACCGGGCGGTGGCATCATACCACCTGGGGTATGGTGGCTGAATTGGGTCTAGGGGAACCGGTACTATCTGGTTTATACCGACGAGGTATCGGTATATTTCGCTGAGTGGGAGGGGAAGGGGTGGATCAGGATTTCTTGGTGGTCTCGGATTACTTTGAGGTGGTCTGGGTTGGGTAGGAGGAGGAGGTGGTCTGGGTTGGTAATTTGTAGGTGGGGGATACTGGGGGCGCGGGTGTGGATAATTCGGGAAAGGAGGTGGAATGTTTGCAACAGCTTGGCCATGAGCGGGAGAGTATGGCCGGTAGTTATTTTGAGGAAGTGGGGAGTAATTATTCTGCCGGGTGATGGAATGCACATCACCCTCCTTTTTCTTGCCAAAACTGGCAGTTTTCTTTGCAGGATTCTCAGTCAACTCCTGCAGTCGTCCCATCCTTAAGTTGGCCTCAATTCTCTCGCCCGCTTGGATAATATCCGAGAAGCTGTTGGAAGTGTTTCCAATCATCAAATTGAAGTAAGAAGCCTTCAATGTCTCGATGAATAGGGAGCATAATTCATTGTCGGTCACTGGGGGATATACTTCTGCAGCCTTTTCCCTCCATCTTTGGGCATATTTTTTAAAGCTTTCCCTGTCTCTCTGCACCAGGTTTTGGAGGTCTCTCCTCGTGGGGGCTACATCGCAGTTAAATTTGTACTACTTCAAGAAGGCATCAGCTAAATCATTCCAGGAGCGTAGTTTGCTCCTATCCAACTGAATGCACCATCTCAAGGCTGCGCCGGAGAGACTCCCATGAAAGAAATGGACGAGAAGTCTGTCATCTTCTGTCAAAGCAGACATTTTGGCAACGTAGGTTGCCAAGTGAATGCGGGGGTCTGAGTTCCCGGTATACTTATCGAAGTCCTGGATTTTGAACTTGAGCGGCACCACCACGTCTGGCACCAATCTCAGTGACGCCACATCGACTGAACCATACATGTTTAGCCCCTCTATTGCTCTCAATCTTTCCTCCAGAGCAGACAGCTTCTCATTTTCCCTGGTCTTATTTTCTCCTATTGCATGAAGTATTCCCCCAGTTGGGAAATGAGGGGTGGAGTGGACTGGAGGGACTAGGACTGAAGGGTATGGTTCGGGATTAGAAACAGCTGGATAGTAGGAGAAAGGTGGGTCATTATTTATGGTAGCCGGATTGACA
Source organism: Hevea brasiliensis (assembly GCF_030052815.1). NCBI lineage: Eukaryota > Viridiplantae > Streptophyta > Magnoliopsida > Malpighiales > Euphorbiaceae > Hevea > Hevea brasiliensis. Next base: position 90,670,102 of record NC_079495.1, on the reverse strand, counting down.
GTGATTGTCGGGTCCGGGATAGGTGACTGAAAGGTAAAAGAAGTTGAAGCTTGGTGCGGGTCATTTGTTGTAGGTGGTGGAGGAGGTAGTGGTAAGTTTGGTTCTGAAGCAGGTTTATTCTGGGACATCTCCCTCATTAGTCTCATATGTTCTGAGACCTGACCTTTCAGCTCGGACACTTGCCCTTGTAGGTTCTGTACTTGTTCCTGATCTTCCATTATCTTCTTTATTAGGGATCTTGTTAAGTACACTCGTTTGGGTTGAACTGTGTGCCCAGTCAGACTTGCCTTTTTTGAAGCAATGTTGATTTTCTGTAGGGAAGTAAAAAAACTTTTAATGAATTTTGAATTTTGTAAAAAAAACTAAAGGTCCTGGTTCGGACAAAGGATACAGTGGCATTTGGGAGCCAAAATGAAGTCTGCAGGAAAGATTTGTTGGCAGGATAAATTCAGGTAGTCTTGAATCATACTGTTGGCTGAGTGATACCTACACATTTATCAAAGTAGGAAAGTGTGTAGGTTTTCTTAACAGTATGATTCAAGATCACCCTTAAAAATAAGAACAAAATAAACACAAACGGAATAGGGTAAGAGTAAGTATGTCCCTTTTGTCCTAAAATAAGGAGAGTGCTAGTACCGGCTAGGTGCTACCTAATTGGATAGTTCTATCTTATAAGGTAGCTTGCTACGGCTTTCATCTATCGTGACAGTTTAGCTCAAGGTCTAATTTTCTAAAAGCCACAGGTTCCCAAATTTCCCCTACTGTAAACAGTAGAGCCCCATTTTATCCCCCATGATACTGTCGGGAAAATTCCACGGGTATCACAGTGAATAGAACGAGTTTCAATTTGAGCAGAAGCCTTCACGAATACTAACGGGGTAAAAACCCATGGGTACCGCTACATGACTCCCTCCTATTTTCCTAAAAGGGTAAGAAAGCCCGGGTATAGGGCTAAAGTGTGTGAGGACATTGTGTGAGTGCTCAGTGTGTGAAGGGACACCTTTACCTCTTCCTAATACAGGGGGAAATTTTCTCTCTTTTTTTTTTTAACAGAAGAGCGCCGCAGGAAGTAAAACAAGCAAAACAAGCAAAACAGTTAGCAGGAATAACAGTAATTAACGCATAAAATATTGCCGAGTAAGCCCACCTAACTATGATTTGATCAGAAAATTAAATCTACTTTTGGACCTCCGGACCGGGGCTAAGTACGCGTCCCCAGTGGAGTCGCCAAGCTGTCGCAATGTGTTTTGCGGTCGCCTGGACGAACACTCACCGAAGTGGGAAAGAGTGAGGAGTCGCCACTTTAATTTTGAGGGAAATTAAAGAAAACCATTTGCGAAAATAAATTAAAATGAAACCACTTCAAAACAGAGATTCTAGATTCGGGGTCCGTAAACGGGTGAGGAAGGTGTTAGGCACCCCACCTCGTCCCTCAATGAGGGTAAGCAGATTTAACTTCGCGTTCTTTATAAATTAGAATTGATAGTTAGGAGGGCTTGAATGGAAATGTTAATCCTTTTAACAAAAAGGAATATTTGATTTTTCACTAATTCGGATTACCCAGATACACAAATAAATGAGTCGACCCTTAGTGAGTTACTGTTGCGTATCAGTTTTGTTTAAGGGGTCATTTTACATATTTATTAGAATTTGATTTGAGAATCAGATAAGAACTCTCCTCCGATCTCTTTTAAAATATTTGTTAAAATTTTGGACTGAGAATCAGATAAGAACTCTCCTCCAATCTCTTTTAAATATTCGTTGAAATTTTAGGCGAGAATCGGATAAGAACTCTCCTCCGATGATAAGAACTCTCCTCCGATCTCTTTTAAAATATTTGTTAAAATTTTTGATTGAGAATCGAATAAGAACTCTCCTCCGATCTCTTCTAAATATTTGTTGAAATTTTAGGCGAGAATCGGATAAGAACTCTCCTCCGATCTCTTTTAAGATATTTGTTAAAATTTTGGATTGAGAATCGGATAAAAACTCTCCTCCTATCTCTTTTAAATATTTGTTGAAATTTTAGGCTAGAATCGGATAAGAACTCTCCTCCGATCTCTTTTAAGATATTTGTTAAAATTTTGGATTGAGAATCGGATAAGAACTCTCCTCCGATCTCTTTTAAATATTCGTTGAAATTTTAGGCGAGAATCGGATAAGAACCCTCTTCCGATCTCTTTTGAATATTTGGAGTCGGATAAGGACTTCTCCGACCGATTGAAATTTGATTACAGCTACACATTATAAGAGCCTAAGACTAAGGGTTCTGATATTCACAGGTGCCAGGGATTGGAATAAGACTTCTTTTAACTCCTTGGTACCTCGTGACTAGACAGGGGATACTGAACTGAATTTTACCGACCTCCTGAGTGGTCGCCTAGCCAATACCTTTTTGGTACCCAATCTGTTCTATTCATTTAGCTAAGATTTAGTTTTATTTCGCCTTGTGACGTTTTTCCCAATCGTTTTCTATGTTAGCCTAATACTTTACTATTTTCCTGACTTGTTATCCAGACCTTCTATTATTTCAAAGAAACGCTTAAAACACAGTTACCTACATTTTGTCTAACTACTTCTACGCTACTCGGGACCGAAACTCCTGTATTTAGAAGTAATAAAGATTAACAAAAGGATGAACTGATTAACAAAGAAATAAACTCGAGAATGACCTTCTTCGCGTTTTTTAACACAATATAAACTTGGTGAAAATTACAAACACAGAAATAAAGGAAATAAAACGAGCACTTGGTAGAGCAGTAATATAAACACTCACCTGTAGGGAGCCAAATCTACTAAACTAACTACGGAATCACAAAACGTGATAGGACTGCAGGTTGATAGCCGGAGTACTAAGGTTCGCTTTGAAATGAAGGACACTTTGCCGAAATACATTCAGGTTAAAATAACCGAGTTTGAATGAATTTAAGCTTGAACAACGGGAGTGAAAATAAAGACAGAAAGTAAGAGTGTCACAGAATAATGAACGAATTGAAAATGGAGAGTTTCAGTATTCAAAATCCCTTTGCAAGAAAATACTTTAGAAAACTGGTTTCAAAAGTTTTTCTTATGAAAGCTCAAAATAACAGAGTGACGAGCTGAATTAAGTTTCAGAGTCCTTCCGCTATATTCAGTATTTCCTCCTCCTTTTAAACAGTTCTCATGCAGGTATTTATAGGAACCGGGTGCCCCCCATGAAGGGTCAGGATTTGTTTTGAGGGAGATGGAGGGTCAAGATTTTAAAGGACATGATCTGAGGCTCAGGAATTAAAGAGAATCAGAACGAATGGTTGGGATCCCTTTCAGAATATTTGTCCTTTCCCTCTTCTAATCTGACGGTCCAAAATTTTCTTGTCAAGGGCGATCCGAGGGCTAGGAGTGAAAGGTGCTAGTCTTGTCATCTTCTTCTTTGATCCAAGGGCTTCGGGCTCATCCTTACAAGTCGGATCAACGGCGGAGATTGGGAGGTACAGCGCTGTCATGACATATTCTGGCACCTGTCAGTAATGTGGGCGATTCTGGGGCGTGCGGTTGAGATTTTGTCCGCAACGCTTTAACTACCTCGGCTCTGATTATGAAGACAGCGGTAGGCGTTTTATTCTCTTTGTTTTCCGTTCTCCCCTCCATTCCGGTCTCCTTTTCCGATCTTTCAAGCCAGCCTCCCTTCTTCCGATCTCTATCATTCCGATCTCCCATTTTATCGGGTTCAGTCCAGTCAAAGCATTTATTTCCCTCAGTTCTCGAGGCGTCCACTTCGTTTTCTGCTTAGCAATAAATGCTAGAATTTCCCCTATATATATACCTTCAACCGGGAAGCCCTCCCCCACATTTGATTTTCTTCTCTTCCTTTTCACTATTCCTGTTCTAACTGCTCCGGCAATAATCTCGGACATTATAACCGCTTTTGATCTTTTTCCGGTTGCCTTCTTTGTTCCTTGCCTGAAAATTTATGATCCTGGTGAACGGGAGATTATAATAACCTCATTTGATGACCGTGAGAGAACCGGACTAATTTACCGACTTGGATCGAAGACCTCGATCTCATTGATCTTGAATCGTTCGACCGATGCATATGGTGAACTAATTTCAGGCAAGAAGACTGCTAATATTCCCCTTAACACCGGTGACTGCTCCTAGGCGTTCATCTGGCCCCTCACCACACTGGGTGTTCTGATAGCGGCTCGGTTTCGAGCGGTAACTTTGATGACGACCTCTCTCATTCTCATGAGAGTCATAGTCCCCCCATCTAAGCTGTACATCTATCCGATGTCAACAGCCGGTCTCCTGGTCAAACACATCTTTTGACTCAGCCACGAGACTAGGCTTTGACATAGGCCTTTTAGATAGGATGTTCCACCGATCTCTAGAGATCGCTCTTATGATGTAATCAGACCTTTAATGTAATCCGATCTCTAGGGATCGCCCAAATGATGTAATCAGACCTTTAATGTAATCCGATCTCTAGAGATCGCCCAAATGATGTAATCAGACTTTTAATGTAATCCGATCTCAAGAGATCGCCCAAATGATGTAACCCGACCTTTTGGAAATAAAATTTTATTTTGTCAATTATCATTTTATTATTATTGCATTGGTTATTTTCCGATCTCTGAAGTATTTACCCGATCCGACTCTTAATTTGAATGACCCTTTTTCAATCTGTAATTCAAGATATTTATCTCAATCTACCGATCTCTAACTAGCCGATCTCCCTAAAGAATCTCTGGAACATACGCGAGGCATGTTAGAAAAGGCTGGCAAATCCCGTTAACCGATGCGTCGCTTGGGACACCGTGAGCATTAAATGCTCGGACGGGTATAAATAGGGAATGGGCAAGCCATTTGCTCCCTTATGTCATTTTTGGCTTCTCGCGGACAATTTCAAAATTCTCTCGTTCTCTCAAGTTCTTCCGACACCGATCAAGCTCCAGTAAGGGTTTTGATCCTTCTTTTAGTTTAAATTCTTTATTTCTTTTGAAAATAAATGCAGGAAATTAAAATAAATGCGCCGAGGGTCAGAGAGCGACGAGCCCTCCTTCCATTCAGTTCTCGTGGTCATCTGATGAAGTAGAGGTGGTCGGGCCAAGCGTGCTACCTGAACCTCCTAGGGTCTCCGTTCCAGCTCGGGGGCAAGCAACACCATCAAGGCATGTACCTTCTTCGGGGAGGGAAAATCCTCCCATGGACGAGCTGCCATCAATCTTGCAAGAAACCGACTTGCAGTTATTCAGCCAAGAGTACAACATTGAGCCTGATTCATACGAACTTATCCGGTGTCACAGGAATCACCGAGCCGATCATTTCTTCGAAGAGAACGACATGATTATAGTATACGAAGAACAGTTGAAAGCAGGGTTGCGGTTTCCTCTTGACGACTTTTTCAAAGAAGTTTTAAAATATCACCAAGTGTGCATCGCCCAAATTCATCTGAACTCGTGGCGGATCCTAGTGGCCTTTAGGGGCCTTTGCCGAGCTAAGGGATTCCATCCTACAGCTAAGGTATTCGCCGAACTGCATAGATTAACTCGTCGAAAGGACGACGAGTATTGGTTCTTCCAGGTGAAGCCTCATTGTGGGCTTTTCACTGATCTGCCCTCTTCCCTGAAGAATTGGAAGAATCGCTTCTTCATTCTTCTTCATTCTAAGGAGCAAAATTCTGAACGGCTTTGAGGGTTTCCCTCGTAGCTGGCTACACCAAGGCCCCTTAATTCTGAAGCGTCTTGTCTTGAATAGGGAGGAAGGCCTGATGGTGATGGAGCTGAAAGAACAGGTGAGCAGAGAGAAGTTTTCTTGTTTGGATGCAGTGACTGCCGAACTGCATCACTGGACAATGGAATTGATTACTGGCAAAGATCGGGGGCTTCAGCTTTCTGACCTCGGCATGGGTATTTTCTTTTTCTCAAACCTTTGGACCTTAGCGATCTCACTGACCTCTTCTCTGTGCAGGTATGGCAAGCGGTGAAGCCTCCAAGGAGAGCCGGAAGCGGAAGAGAGAGATCTCCCAGAAGGTACGGGAGATGAAGCATTCCGAGCTGCTTCAAACGCCCGATCATGAGCCCAGGGAAATACAAGAAGGCTCGTCTCAACCTTCTGGACCTCCGGTCATAGAAGTGGTCCGATCTCCTCCTCGCCGAGAAGAGCCGCCTCCACCTCCTCCAGTCGTTTCGAGTGCGGAAGGGGGTCCTTCCCAACCTCCTGTAAGCTCCCTTTCCCGCGGTGCCCAAGTCCTGATCCACTCGCTAGAGAAGAACCGCACGGTTCGAGAAAACCCGGGTTTTGCTAAGGTCCTGGGGTCCTCCATCTGCCTTCGGGAAGATCGGGATAGGCTGTCTCCGGATAGTCTTGATGACATCTTGACCAGATCTATGAGCCTGAACGTGGAGTGCTTGGTGAACCAGCACATGGTCCGGGAGAAGGCTCATCGCCTGGGTAAGGAGGTCGAGAAGATGGGTAATGAGGTGTCTTCTCTCCGATCCCAACTTTCGTCCGCTCAGGACTACATATCTCAAATTGAGGGGCGAATGAAGTTCTATGAGGACAAGCTGTCCGAGCAAGCTCATGTTCTGGCCGAGTGAGATCGTGTTCTCGAGGAAGTTCAGGCGCTCCGGGCTGGAGAAGTTGCTCACCTCACTGAAGAGCTCAAAGCAAAAGAGGAAGAGGCGGTAACAAGGGAGACCGGTGCTTATGTGACCGCTCATAGGGATCTCTTGGCCGAGCTCAGGAAGCGATATCCCGAGGAGGACTTCACTTGGATGGTAGACCTGGCTCCCCAAGACGAAGAAGAAAGCGAGGAGGAGGCTGAGGGTCAGAGAGGAAGTGAGCAAAATGTAGATCAGGCTGGGAGTGATCCTCCAGCCGAATGACTTGTACAAATTTAATATGAAATGAAATTCCCCTTTTGTTCAATGAATGGATGTGATCGGAAAATCTCTAAATTACTTAAGTACTTGATTGTCTGAGCATATTAAAACAACTAAAAGTGATTATTAGCCTAAGTGTAAGAGATCGGAAAACACAATAAGCATGAGATCGGTAGGGAACCAACGCTAAATGGGACTTGATTAAAATTGGAAATTTGGCATGAACACTTAAGATCGGGATCATCGTTAAACCAGATTGGAACCTTTGATTATTCCTAAACTTTTGAAAAAGAGATCGGCAATAAAACTGGTGACAACGATCTAGTGTTAGTTCAATTTCGTTTGTCAAGAGAGATCGGGAATGTATTTGACTAGTCAGGGGATTTGGCAATTGGCTTGAGAGGTCGGTGAGGCTTTAAATGACAGGGGGACTTAGTATGGATTCGATTCCTTTTAAGGAGAGATCGGAAATGTGGTTGTCCGGCAAAGGAGAGACTTAGTGTTGGGGATCGGCTTCGAAATTTATTTGATTCTAGGGATCGACCAAAATATGATGTCGACAAGAATCATTAATACATAACATTGAAAGACAAATATAAAAGAATATAATTTTTTTTAATTGGTTAAAACCACACGTATATATACGAAATGTAGAAAGTAGACACTCTTTGATAAAATCATGATAATTTTATCAAAGTATGTTAATACTAAGTCATATTTCATGCATACTCTATTTACAATTGATATAAGATTCCAAATGACCAATAAAATTACTCAGAAGCAGATAGACCCCATCAAATAGATTAAATTTCTTTTTTTGTTTAATGATTATGTATCTAATTAGTTACATTTACGTATGTAGTTACTTGATGATGGCCAACTTAAAAACAATTCGATCAAAATGGATATATATATTTATAATGAAATTAATCAAACCATAATCACAATCCCTTTTGCCTTTTTTCCTCAATCCAAAATCATAAACAATCCATTCACAGCCAAATATATATGAGCAAAAGAAAAAAAATACTCCTTTTATTACCAAATAAATTGACAATTCATATCATACCACAAAAATTAAATTATTACAAATAGATAATAAAGAACAATTAAAAAAAAAAGAAAACAAAAATTTGAAAAGCAGCATATGATAATTTTACATGGAGGCTTGATGAAGCAAGTAGAGAAAGCCCGCCAAAGTGACAGGGAAGAGAAGCAGCAAAAGAGTGGGTGCTGGCTGCAAATGGCCCATGACCCATGAAGGGAATACAATAAGAATGACAAAAGTTTTGAAGTCTGATATAACCCACCACTATGAATCCTCATAACTCGCTTTATACAATAATATATTATTGTTTTTATTAAAAAATAATTTATTATTATTTATTTAGATATTATAATTTTGGCAAAGAGGTATAAAAAAATAAATTTATATTATACAATAATAAATTAAAATAAAAAAATCAAAAAGTCTTCATGGGAAAACTCGCCCTACCCACTCCTCGACGAGAAAGTTCCTATCCCGACTCCAAATTCCTTTTAAGTTTAAGATGAAGGAGCGATCTCTGCTTATGATCCGCCCGTTGTCATTTCTAAAATGCAAGCTATCGAGCAGAACCACCATCGAATCAATCCCATACATAGTATTCTTCTTTCTCTCCTATGGTTTCTCTATGTATAAGTTTTTTTAAACATGCGTAGCTCTCTGAATATGTAGGGTTGTATGCTGGTGGCTCTTGGGGAAAAATTACAACGGTTGGCTAAATATTTGAATGCGACTTATGGAATTTATAAATTATTTATTTCCTTTTTCTTTTAGTTTTTTCCTTTATTGACAATAAATCTAACATGTTTTTTAATTTTTACAACACAAAGTTTAGTTTCTTTTTCCAACTTTTTTTTTTTGGCATTTTAAAAAGAAGGGAAAAAAATAGCAATTAAGTTTACCTAATATGGCTAGTATTGAATTCTTCTTCATGCAAACAAACGTATACATCTTCATATGCATAAACATCAGTAGCCAATTACCAAATATAATTTTTTTTCCTGGCTTAATTTTTTCTCCAAATAAAAATTTTCTAATTAAATAGATTTTTCTCTTCGATTTTTTTTTCAGTAATTTATATTCTTTATTCTTCACAAAACATCAAACACAAGAATTGTACTGAACTGTGGATCTTTATTGAAGTAATTAGAATTTCATTGGTTTTACATATATATGTTCCCATTAAATTAAGTTTAAACCTAAAATATAAAATTTGGTGAAGTGAAGTAATTTTGAGCATTGAAATTTGTTTACTTTCATCGAGAAGGGCATCGACTCTAGAAAGAGAAATTATTTTATAAATAAAAATAATTCACATAAAGCATATAATCCACCTAAACGTAGAGAACTTATTAAATATATCTAAAGCAATACTAAAATCCACTTATATATATATATATATATATATATATATATATAATCTATTTCCATAATTTGTATAGTAATTCACATATATGTGAATATAAAAAAAATTTATATAATAATAATAATAATAATAATTAATACTCTCTAAAAGTGGAGTAGACCATACCTCATTAGAGATAGTAACAAGTGTTTGCTGGTACCTAATTCGGCCGAATCTTAATAGAATGGGTTTGGATAGTATATAATCGGATTTGAAACGAATTCAAATTTGAAATTTAATACCTGTGACAAGTTCAGATTTTACATATTAGATATCTATTACCCAAACCTGTTAATATAAATATTTAATTAAACATAAAAAAGATACATTTTTATAATAATATGTATAATTTTTTGTATTTTTTTATTTTATATAAAATAAAATTAAAATATTTTATGAAATTATTAAAATTTTAAAATGTAAATTATTAATAAAAATATTTTTTTATATAAATTATTAATTAAAATATATGAAATTAAATGAGTTCGGGTGTTTTTTTGTTGGGTTTGGAATGAGTTTGAGTAGTTGAAAATAAATTTTAATCGGATTTCGAATTTAAGTAGTTGAACTGACCGGCATGAGGATTTCATATGAAAGTTTACATTTGTCTATGGAAACTCGTGTGACCGTCGTGTAAATGATTCTTTGACTTGAGACACTAAATTATCTTATATAAGAATTACGATGTTTTGATATTACTCACATGTCATTCTATATAAAAATAACAAATATAGTAGTTATTGGACATAGTGTGAACCGTATAGAGATATTTAATTGTCAAGATAGAATTCATTACTCTAGGTAATTAGGAAAAATATTTCAAATGTTATTGGCCAGTGTGGATTGTTAAATTCTTGTGCAAGGTAAAATAAAATTGAGAATTTTATTTAATTAATTAATCACACTGGAAGAACATAAATGATTTATACATAGCATACACATTTTATATATCAGTGTATAAATTGAAATATTATGATGAATAAATATTTAGTTATATTGATAGACTGATCACAAAAAGGTTAGTCAAACCACTTTATAAATTATAATGTTTGAGTAGTTATTGCACATTGTTGGATGTCAATAATAATCTAAAAATATAATTAATCAATTATGAATTGATAATAAAATTAAAGTATTAATTTCATTTAATTCTTGAGAATGATTATAATTATATTTATTGCCAACATATTATAAACCTAATGGATCACACACAGATAGATTATAAGTAAAGAATTAAAATGGATTATCAAGTTAGACTTGATTAAGATAATATAAAATAATTATAGAGGATTATGAATCAAAGGATAAATTTTATTCAGACTACGTTATATCATAATACTTAAGTATGGCCTTATTTTAAAGTTTCAAGAATTATACGAATTAATTAAGTGATTTTTAATTCTTACAGGAGTCAATTTATAATTAATTAAATTTTATAGGTTAAATTATTAATTATAAATTTTGGCTCATATGAAAGGAGCCTTGTCTTCTTTTTCCCATAGGGAGCTTCATTTTCACTTTAAGCTAGCACTCAAAGCTTTGAATTCCTCTAAGAGAATCTTGGAGAATTTCCTCGTAATGAGTCTATGTGGATGTCATCAGAGGCCGGGCATTTGGATGGTTAGTAGTTTATTACAACCGGTTTAGTGGATAGCAAATTCCCAAAGTAATTGAGGTAATTTGCTTGATAATTAAATTAAATACCACCATTCCATGAGTTAGATTAAAAATTTCGAATTAAAATTTCTACTCAAATTTGTGCAATCAATGTAAACTAACATAAAGCACATCATCAGGAGTAATGGTCTTGTGCTAGCATTGGCAATGTTCATTAGCTTTGCTAATGATGAAGATGATGTACTAAAAAACACAGTCTTGAATCATTTCCTTGGCATCATAAGAGATTTTGGCATGTGGGGGAAGTATCTTATGCATGATATCTTGATAACATTTGGGATTGACATAAATTGTCCTGCTTCCTCATTGTCATCACTTGTCACACCTTACCTCTCTGTAAGGCATAACATAATCCCGTAGTATACCTAAAGAATTACTGAACTTCGCCTACCAATAGCCCATTAAATATACTGCAAGGGTGTAACAACCCAATTTTTCTAATAAATATATTTTTACTATTTTCTTTTATTGAGCTAATAATTTATTTATATTTTATTTATGAATTTAAATTAATATTTTACAATGGTAATTTTTGTTAAATGGGTACTTATTTTATAAGTACTATTATTTTTTATCATTATCATTATTATTATATTTATTTTTATTATTATTATTTATTTATATGACTAGTTTTAAACATCCATATTAAATGTTTAATGAAATATTATTATCAATTTAAATGTATTAAAGAAAGATTAAGGACCTACGTGAACAAATAAGAAAAGTTCAAGGATTTCAATAAAATTAAAAGTTAAAAAAAAAAAAATAGAAACCCAAAACGCAGTGCACAAGCCCCCCCTCCCCCCACCTTTTTTTCTCTCTCCCCGATGCCTTCGTTCTCCCTCCCTTCTCCTTTGCTTCTAGCCACCACCCCCGCCACCCATCGCCGGCCAGCGTTTCCAACCACCTCCGGCAACGCCCCGATGGCGAGCTCCGGCCATAAAAATGCGAGGAAGGATGAGAGAGAGAAGTCGCACGCCATCGAAGCTTTGGGCCTCGATTCCCAGCGTTTTCGACATCGGATGGCTGTAGTCCCACCAGTGTTCACCTCCTCATGACTTGGTGCACTTTTCCCAACCAGTGGTGCTTCAAACCGTCGCCGGCAGCCGTAGTTCCAAGGAGAGAGAAAGAAGAGAGAGAAAGTTTTAGGCAGTGGGCTTTCTGGCAAGTTTGCGATCGATCCGATCGTTGAATAGGAAATCCAAGGCTAACGATTGACTCAGGACGGCAAAATCTTCGAGATAGGATCGATCCCGCTCCGATCGGACACCATTTGAAAAATGTGATAATCGGACGGTCCAGATCGCTTGGTGAGATTTTCAAACTTGTTCAATTCCCAAAAATCAAAAATAATTTTATGATAATTATTAACAATTTTTAGGCATAATTTAGGTGCGATTGGATTGAAGATAGCTCACTAGTGCCAGGACCGCATTCTTAGCCAGATCCAGCTGCCCGGCAGCCCGTCTCAGAACGTGATTGATATTATAGTCAATCCTAGCATTTTCAAACATTCTAAACATGTTCCAAGTGTCAAATTTGGTATAGGTAAACCTGAACTCTACATTACTCAATTTTTATCTTGTACTGAGTTAGAATAAAATTCATAAAATATTCGTGGATGATTAGAAAATTTTGATTCCTTTTGCAATAGCCTTATAATATTGCTAAGGACCACGAAGTAAAATTTTAGAATTTTTAGAATTTGTTTGAGTGGATTTTTACAAAATGTCAATTATAGGGACTAAAATATAATTTTAAGATTGTGAGTATTGCCTGGTTTGGAGAGTCCAGGAGGGGCCATATAATGATGATGAGATATGGGTTGAGTTTAGAAGTGTTATTTGAACCATTTTTGCAGGTTGGATAGGTCCTAGGTATAGAGAAAATTCTATCGGATTTTCGGCATGAATTAGGCTGTCTGTTTTCTCTTTAAAGTTTTATTTTGACTTAATACTAATAAATTTATAATATAATTATTAGGTGATCGATGTTAGCTATTTTTCTCCATCCAACAGCCACAATAGTCCTCGGTGTACTGTGAGTAAAATATTAATTTTAATTATAATTTCAATATTATTATATGTTCAAGCATGCCCATGCATTACTTATAAATATGTATCTATATAGTTAGACCCTAGGCAAATTTTATATTGCATTCTTAATTGACGAAGTGCCATGGATGTTGTTTATGGTAATTTGGAGCAGAGTGCGTGTGTTGGCATGCGTGTGGTGTGTGGTATTGGATATGGATAGGACGGGTAGACATAGCTTGAGAGACACTCGCTAGGACCCGGTCCTCTTATGGATAAGTCAGGGTAGGCACAGCTCAAGAGACACTCGCTGGCCTCCGCATTTGGTTCATTAAGTGAAAGTCCAGCTTGAGAGACACTCGCTAGCAGAGGTTGGATTAAGAGAACTGTATAGGGGATCAGCTCCCATATATATACAGTTTGAATATTAGTGGGTGTGTGTGTGCTCTAAATTACCTTTTTTACTGTTATGATGTGATTTGTATGAAAATTTTGATGATGTTGCTTTCCACTCCTTAGGATGCATTAGCTTTAGATAGTTATAAAAATTATAGTTAAAACTGATATTTTACTCTCTGAGTCGAACGCTCACTCCTATTCACCCTATTTTTCCAGGTTACAGGAGGAGACATTTTTCAGAATAATCTACTTCTTTTCTCGCAGGTTATCAATAATTACTTAATTTTATTACTATTCTCTAAATTTATAATTTAGAACTCCGTATGTGTTAGCAGTAGTATAGGCCCTGTTACGAATTGTGTTAATTTAAATTCTTGAGGTTAATAAATAAAGATTTGTATGATACTTAAACAATTTGTAAATGATGTAACTGGATTGAGCTGGGCTCCGCTAATTTGAGTTTCTGATAATTATTGGGTTAAGTTGGCCCGAAATAAAATTATAATATTTTAATTTAAATTATTTTTATATGCATGTTGGGCCTAAATTATGGTCCTAGTCATGGGTTTGGGAGTAGTAAGATTTACTACGGGCCTTGAGGGCTTTATGTTGGTCCAGGTCCTATTGCCGGTCTGGCCCATAGGTTGGGTCGTGACAAAGGGATTTTAAAACAATTCCATTTCTTATTTAAATGAGAATAAGAATAAAAGAGTTATTAAAATGTTCTTGGGTTGGATATATACCATAAAATTTATTTAGAAATGATTTAGCATTTTTAAAATTTTATGGAAAATCCGTGTGGTGACGGCTAAAAATGTAATAAAACAGTTTTTGAAACCTGTTAAAAATCAATTCATAAAGGTGTATCATAATAAATTTGAACTCAATCAAACATTAAATCATCTCATTTCATTCTCAACAAACTCCATTATAAAGAAAATAATTCATCATTTACAGAATTCAGAAAGAAATTTAAATATTTGCATTTATTGAGATAACAAAGTTAATATTACAAAAATTTATATTAAACTGAAATGACCAAAATAACATTACAAGCTTTTTATACAACTGCTCAACGTCTATACATAAATACATATAGTTACATATACATCAAAATGTAATTACAAGGGTATCCCTAGTATATACCCGAAGCTATATCCTATCATGCTCTGTGTTGCTCACTCTGCAGCTCTTTCTTTCTCCTTACCTACGACAACATGAAATAGTTATCGCTGAGCATAACACGCAGTGGTGCACAACTAGAATTTTAAAACTCATTATAAAGCATAATGTATCAAAACATAACAAATCATAATTCCCATAAATAAAAGAAATATTACCATGATTTCAAATCAATAATAATCAATTATTTAGATCACATTTCATTTGAGAAATCACAATTCACAAATCATAATTGGAAAAGTGTTTCCAAGAACACACAGTTTAGACCATAATATAAAATTTCACAATCAATGCCATGTTGCACACCATGACAAAGCAATCTACAACCTCACTAATTATTATTAATGAGGGAGGCGGCTAGCTATATGAGTACTCATCCGAACTCAACCTCAACTAGTAAACCTGGGAGGGATGATCACATAATCGAACTCAACCCCATAAAAGGAGGAGGAACACAATAAGGGACTATTATGCTAACTGTAGTTTAAAAATAATTTTCAAAAGTTTCTAAATCAATAATCACATTTGCAAAATAATAATCATATTCAAATTATCATAAAACCCATAAAGAGTTGGCAACACTCAAATTTCTCAAACACTTCTAAAATCATTCAAAACCGGCCCACCCCCTTGCAACAATGATATAAAAGGGCCAACATCCACCTTTCCACATTCACAAATTCATTTCATAAAATTAAAGTTCACAATGCAAGAGAAAATCATAAGTCATTCATATAAATCTATTCAAATCAATTTCAAAGTTTAAAATATAGAAAAAAGATTAGTTGTGCACAAATTTACTAAATCTCCTCTTTCCTTGAGTCACTTTTCCTTGTCTCTCAAGGCCTCCTTTTCTACTAAAATACACAATTAAGATGTCTCAATACTCATCCCAATTATCTCTGAAAGTTATTCAATAAATGCCTAATGAATTCCCTAAGTTGGCTATGCAAATTTCAAAAATTTTTGGTTTTGGATAATTTGAAACCCTGACTTTGTAACCTCATTTTAACCTAGTTTCAATTATAATTTGGTGAAGTGTTCTTCATGAAAATTGTTCCTCTATGTCTTAGTTTTATTTTCCAATTTGAATCACACAATTTAGAGTTCTGAATCTCAAGTTATGACCAAATTACTAAATACTATTTCAGGTGCCATATCCTGAGCTTCCAGGTTTTCCAGATTTGTATCCTAACTTTATATTCTATATCCGGGCATTTTAAGCTCATAATTTAGCCATGATCCCTAAAACAATGTTTTAGTCATTGTCTTAGGTTTCCAAATCATTTTGAATCACTTCAATTGGAGTTTTGTAGAGGAAGTTATGGCCTGATAACCAGTCAGAGGTCATAGGACCAATTAGCTAAGGAGCAGGAATTCCAGTTTTAGGATTCCTGACTTATCCCAATAATTCCCCTACCTTGCCCTAAGAACTGGGTTCTGGTCAAAACATGAAATTTTTAGTTCTATCTCTTATGAGAATTTTGGCTTTGGAATTACCTAATTTGCATTTTTTTTGCCCAAGTTAAGGCAATTTTGCCAAAACTGATCGGATAGGTAACTATCAAGAATTTCCAGGTTAGTCCAAAATCAGGGTAGATTTACTAGATCAACTTTGTCTAGTAATTTGATCAATTTAGGGTCATAATTTGGCTCTACAGTCTTCATAAGAATTGTTCTTCTATGTGTCAGGTTTGCACTGATTCAAGAATCACCTAATTTGAAGTTTTCTAGAGTGAGTTATGCCTAATTTACTAAGTACTGTTCATTTGGTTATTTTTTGTTAGGTCCAGAATTGCAATCCAGATTCAAGCCAAATTTAGGGTAACCTATGGTCAGTTTCTGGACAAGATGTCTTCATGACATTTCTAGCATTATGTCTTAGGTTTTATCTCCAATTAGCCTCACACCAATTGAAGCTATGTAACTCAACTTATACCCATTTAACCCTGTTGGACTCAAGGGTCCAGAATTCCAGAAACTCAACATACTACAAATCTATCAATTCCTTTCATCAATTCAACATAAATTCTCAACCAAAACATACCAAATGACCATAATTTACTCTTATAAACATCAATTGCATCACATATCACAATAGCCTTAATTTCCCATAAACCTTAATTTCCATATTCCAAAGTCATGCAAATTCATGCAAACTTATTACTTCAATCATGAATTCCACTTCATATAAGCTCAATTTCATGCTCAATTCATTTAAAACACATCAAAACCTTAATCTCCTATGGCTGGCTGAAAATCCAACCCCTTCTAACAACCATGATTTCATCCATTTTCAAGTTATTTCTACTTAATCAACCTTAATTCAATGAATATACATCAATTTAGGTTGGAAGAGTGACTTACCTCTAGTGCTGCTTTTTAAATCTTCAAATTCCTTCACTTTCTTTAATTCCTTTTGCTCCCAAACTTGAAATCTAGGGCTAATTAGAAGTTTTCTAGGGTTTGGTTTGAAAATTTTATGGGAAAAAATCAAGCTCTTGAAGCTTAAATTACCTTAGCAATGGAGGAAAATGGAAAGAGGATGAGAGAGAGGAGGTGCTCGCCAAGAAATAAGGAAGAAGACAATTTGTTTTTTTATTTGATTTTTGGTCTTTTTAAGTTGATAATTATCCCTAAAATTCATAAATTAAAATTATAAGTTTTAATTGTGTCATACTTGTGTCATGCTTATGTCATAATGATAATTAAAATTAAAATTTTCATTTCTTTTTCTTTTCTTTTCCTACACTTATTCATTTTTTATTCCTTTTTCAATATTTTAATCTTACACAATTTAATGGATATTTAGGTCAAAAGTCACCTCCAACAGTGAATTGACCAAAATGCCCTCATCGAGTTATAGTCCATCTTTTAATAATGCCCGATGAGTCCTTAAGTTTTGATTCACTTATTTGTGCTTGTTCCCTTTTTATTTTCATAATTTTCTAGTTTTTAATAGTTTCACAATTATCCCTTAACTAAGAATGTCATAGGGTCTCACACGAATTTAGGATAGCAATTGAGCTCGCAATCACTTCCCGAGTCAGTCACCCATCGCCGGGACCTAGACTCATTTAACCTATTTGTGCTACATTTCTTTTATTTTCATCCAACTTTATTTGATCTTTATTAATTTTATTTGTGACTTCTCTATGTGATTTAAGTATAGTTCTAGACATTCTAGCTGTCCGAACAGACATTAGTCACCGAAATAATAAAATGCACACGACTACTTAGTATGAGGGTGTTACAATGCTCCCCTCCTTAAAAGAAAATTTCATCCCGAAATTTTACCTGGTATCAATCTCTGAATAGTTGTGGGTGCTATCTCCTCATGTCCTCCTCAAGTTTCCATGCCGCCTCATGGCCTGAATGATGGTTCCACAACACTTTAACCAATGGTATCTGCTTGTTCCTTAGCTGCTTCACCTCATGTGCCAAGATCTTTATGGGCTCTTCTTCATAAGTCAGGTCTGGATTCACCTCAATCTCTTCTACTGGCAAGATGTGTGATGGATCTGATCTGTACCTCCTCAACATGGAGATATGAAAAACATTGTGAATCTTTTCCAACTCCAGAGGCAATGCAAGTCTGTATGCAAGAGGACCCACTCTTTCCAGAACCTCATATGGCCCGATGAAGCGAGGACTTAGTTTCCCCTTTTCTGCCAAACCTTATAATTTTCTTCCAAGGAGAAACCGTAGGAATACTTTATCACTCATAGAATACTAAATATCCCTTCTTTTCAGATCTATGTAGGACTTCTAGCGATCCGATGCAGCATTGAGTCTGTCTCTAATAAGCTTAATCTTTTCTTCAGTCTGCTGTATAATCTCTGGGCCAATCAATCTTCTCTCACCCAGTTCATCCCAACACAAGAGAGTTCTACATTTTCTGCCATAGAATGCTTCATATGGAGGCATGCCAATGCTTGATTGATAGCTGTTGTTGTAGGCAAATTCAATCAAAGGCAAGTGTGTTCAAACTAAATCACACAAGCCTGAAGCATATATTCTAAAATCTGGATGATCCTCTCAGACTGGCCATTTGTATGTGGATCAAATGCGGTGCTGAAGTTCAATCTAATTCCTAGGGCTCTTTAGAGACTACCCCAGAATCTAGAAGTGAACCTTGGGTCTCTGTTTGATAAAATGGACATTAGCACTCTATGCAACCTTACCACTTCATCAATATACAGTTTAGCCAATCTTTCTAGACTGTAGTCCATCCTCACTGGCAAAAAATGTGCAGATTTAGTTAATCTATCCACAATGACCCAAAGTGCATCATGATTCTTCTGTGTCCGTAGAAGTCCCATCACAAAATCCATAATGATTCTCTCCCATTTTCACTTGGGAATTGCCAATGGCTGTAGCAACCCTATTGGCACTTGGTGTTCTGCCTTTACTTGCTAACAAGTTAGGCATTTGGAGACATACTCTGTAATATCTTTCTTCATACCCATCCACCAATAGTGTTCTTTAACAATTCTGTACATTTTAGTTCCACCAGGGTGTATAGTAAATGGTGAATCATGTGCTTCCTTCAAAATGATTTGCCTCAATTCAACATCATCAGGAATGCACATTCTACCTTGGTATAGCAACAAGCCCTCCTCATTCACTACAAAGTTTGGTTTTTTGCCATCCCGAGCTTCTTCCATTAATTTCACATACTTATCATCGTTCTGAGCTGTCATTTTAATCTGTTCTATCAGCATTGGCTTCACTTGCCAAGTAACTACCATCTACCTATCATCTATCTCCAAATTTGCATGTAATGCCCTTAAATTGTGCACCATGGACACAGGTGAAACTCTTAAGCTAGCCATGGTCTTATGACTTAAGGCATCTGCTACCACATTTGCTTTCCCAGGCTAATAATCTATCAAGCAATCATAGTCATTTATTAGCTCTAACCATCTCCTCTGCCTCAAATTCAATTCTTTCTGGGTGCCCAAATACTTCAAACTTTTGTGGTATGTGTAGATGTAGCACTTTTCCCCATACAAATAGTGTCTCTATATTTTCAAGGTAAAGACTATTGCTACTAGCTCCAAGTCATGTGTAGGGTAATTCCTCTCATGTGGCTTAAGTTGGAGTGAAGCATAGGCAATGACATTTCTATCTTGCATCAGCACACAGCCTAAACCATTGTGAGAAGCATCACTATAAATGGTATATTCTTTACTCGGAGTTAGTAAAGTCAGGCCTGGAGCTTCAGTCAAACACTGTTTCAACTCATCAAAACTTTTCTAGCACTGATCAGTCTATCGAAATTTCACATCTTTCCAAAGCAACTTGGTCAGTGGAGATGCTAACATGGAGAATCCCTTCATGAATCTGCGATAATAACTAACCAAACCAAGGAAACTCTGAACTTCTGTGACATTTTTGGGTAGCTTCTAATTAAGGATAGCTTCTACCTTACTAGGATCCACCTTGATACCCTCAACTGATACAATGTGCCCAAAAAAGGTAATTTCCTTCAGCCAAAACTTACATTTTGACAGTTTGGCGTATAACTGTTTCTCCCTCAAAGTCTGCAGTATAATTCTCAGGTGCCTATCATATTCCTCTGTATTTTTCGAATACACTAGAATATCATCTATGAATACTACTACAAACTGATTCAGATATGGCTTGAAGATAGTGTTCATCAGGTCCATAAAAGCAGCTGGAGTATTAGTTAACCCAAATGACATTACTAAAAACTCATAGTGGCCATAACGAGTCTTGAAAGCAGTTTTGGGTATACTCTGCTCCTACACTCTCAACTGATAATATCCTGATCTCAAGTCAATTTTGGAGAACACAGCTGCATCTTTTAGCTGACCAAACAAATCATCTATTCGTGGCAGAGGATATCTGTTCGTTATAGTCACCTTATTCAACTGTTTGTAATCGATACACAGACGGAGATTACCATCCTTCTTCTTAACAAACAACATAGGTGCTCCCCAAGGTAACACACTAGGGTGAATGAAACCCTTGTCAAGTAATTCTTATAATTGCACCTTCAACTCTTTCAACTCAGCAGGTGCCATTCTATAAGGAGTAATAGAAATCGACTCTACACCAGTCATAACCTCAATTTCAAACTGCACCTCTTTTTTCGGAGATAATCCTAGTAATTCTTCAGGAAAAATGTCCGAAAAGTCACATACTGTAGGGATATCCTTCAGACTTGGACTCCCCACCTGGGCGTCTATCACATGGGCTAAGTAAGCTTCACTCCCCTTCCGAATCATTCTTCTAGCAAGTGCAGTCGAAATGAGATTAGATGGTAATAACTGCCTCTTCCCGTGTATTACCATATCACCATACTAAGAGAGACCAAAAGTGACTGTCTTCAATCTACAGTCAATCATGGCATGATGTCTGCCTAACCAATCCATGCCTAAGATGATATCATAATCTCTGAAGGGCATTTCAATCAAATTAGACAGGAAAGTATGTCCTTGGATCACCAAAGGACAATTCCTTGGATCACCAAAGGACAATTCTTATACAATCGGTTCACCCTAACTTCTTATCCTAAAGGACTAGTAACTAGCACCTCAAAATCCATTTTCATGCAAGGAATATTAACAAAACATGCAATATTGGCACTAACATATGAGTGAGTAGAACTGGGATCAAATAGCACATACACATCTTTGTTAAATATGGAGAATGTACCAGCTACTATATCAGAAGTCTCGGCCTCTTTCCTTTGGCACATAGAGTACACCCTGGTTGTGCACCACTCTGCTCTGGCTGGTTTACTATGCCCTGGTTGCCTAAGGTACTGCCCCTGCCTTTACCTCTGCCTCTACTGGCTGACTGTGAACCTTTAGTGGCCGAACCTTACATAGATCCTATAGTGGTGGTAGGTGACCCAGATCTGTGAGCACTGGTATAATCTTTAGCAAAGTGTCCCATACCACCACAGTTATAACAAGCACCTATGGCCTTATAGCAAGCCCCTCCATGGGTTTTGCCACACGTCTCATAGAGACGGACTGATAGTACTCCTCTAGATGTCTGCTGGGTAGACCTGGGTGGCCTCTGTCCTGAAGATCTCCCTCTACCAGATTTACGAGAGCTGGATCCTCCAAAATATTTACTCTTTCTCGATCCACTACCAGAAGCTTGACTCGAAGTCTTTCCACTCTTTTCTTTTTCTTCCATCCCCTTTTTAACTGTCCCTTCTAATTCAATCCTTTCTAACTCTAGGGCTTGTTGTGACATTCTCACTTTAGATAGTCCGTATATTCTACTGTTTCGATGACTAATATCTATCCGGACAGTCAGAACGTCTAGAACTATAGGTAAACTAGAGTGAGGAGTCATAAATACACTAAATAATGATAAGAAAAAATTAAGAAAAAATTTAAGAAATGAAATACTAGAAAGTTAAATGAGCCAGATCTACGGCGATGGGTGACCTAACGGGAAGTGACTGTAAAGACAGTTGTCGACCCTAGACCCATGGGGAAACCCTGTGAAATAATTTTTGGGACTTCAGTGAAGAGTTATTAAGGCTTAGATGATAATAGAATGCCAAGAAAATGCTAGGAAAATTTTGTCAATTGGTATATACAATTTTAGCTCGTTAAGCTAAACGAAGGGTATTTTGGTCATTTCACATTTAGATATGATTTTTGACCAACTTATCCATTCAAGTAAGTGAGATTTATGACCTAAAATGTGAATAAATATTGTTAAAAATTTAATTAAAAATAAGTAAAGAAAGAAGAAAGGAAAAGAAAAAAAATGAAATTAAATTAGACTTATGACATCATGCACATGTAAGGATGATGCAATTAAAATCTCTCAACTAATCAAAACTAGACAAGCTCATGTAAAAAGGATAAAAAGAGAAAAATAAATAAAAAACACCATCTTCTTCCTTTAGCTCCACGATGGCCGAACCACTCTTCCCATCCTTTCCTCCATTTTCTTTCCTTCTCAAGCTTTAAATCCTCGATAAATCTCCATAAATTAGCTAGTTCCCAAAACAAAAACTTCATATTTGCTTATGGTAAGAAGATTGAAAGTAAAAGATTGAAGAAAAATTGAAGTTTACAAGAAGAAGGAAGAGCCAAGTCAAGGTAAGTGCAATTTAACTTCAAATTAATTGTTTAATTTGTGAGAACAAGTTGAATTGAGTTAAAATTATGAAGAAAAATTAAAGAAAACATGCCTAAAGGTTAAGAAGGAAATTTGGCCAGCCTTGGTTAAAGGATAAATTGATGTGTTTTGTTGAATTAAAACTTGAATACAAGCTTGGATATTGATATGTATATGATTAGTAACTTTAGTTGACATGTATTGTATGACTCATGAATTGAAAGCTAATGTTTGGAAGGAAAATTTAGGGTTTTTGGATGGAATTGTTTAATTGAAGTGTTTGAGATATTTTTGGATGGAATTGTTTAATTGAAGTTGGTTGTGAAGTTGGAATGTTGGAAATTGGAAGTGCTCTTTTGTGCAGGAATTGTGGATCTTGAGTCCAGTAGGTTTAGGCAGCTATAAGTAGAGTTGTATAGCTTCAATTGGTGTAAGGCCAATTGGAGGTGAAACTAGGGACATAATGCCACAATTTTCATGAGAGACCCTACCCAGAAAACCAACCTAGAGTGATCCAAAAATTGCCTAAATTCGGGTAACCAAAATCTGGATCTGGAAAATGATAAAATGAACAGTGTTTGTTCAAATGGCCATAACTTTGTGTAGAGGTCCAAATGACCTGATTCTTGAACCCATGGAAAGCTTGGACAATGTAGAACAACTTTTGTGAGGAATAGAAACCTAAATTCTAACTATAACCAATTCAAATTGCTAGCCAAATTTAAGACACCAAAACTGCCAGAAGCCAAAACTGCCCAGAATTTTGGACATGACTGATCCACCCAATTATGGTAATTTGACCATAACTTGAGCTAAAAAACTCCAAATGGGGTGATTCAAAAAGGGATTTAAAGTAGACGCATTAATGAACAACTTTGATGAAGAAATTTTAGCCAAACTCCCACTGTAGATAGGTCTAATGGAATAGTAAACTTAGGTGACCAAAATTAAAAATTTGGAAATACATCTAGGGAACTTTAAATTTCAATTGGCAACTAATGCCAATAAATTTAGACCCCAAAATGTGGTATGACTATGTATTTAAAATTTTTATATCTAGTAATTATGAAAAAGTTAATATTTTGAATAAATGGTAATATGAATAGTAACCACCATGACTTATAAGAAGTATAATAAATTAGAAAAGCCATTATAATTAAGTATGAAATGTGATTAATAAAATTTGTGATTTTTGAATATAAGTGACCCTAAAACATAGGAGAATGCTTTGAGTACAATGGTACATGAGAACAATTGATGTGAATTATGATCAATATGGAGGATATAATGAATATATAAACTATGATGAATGCATAAACTCTGTATAATTGTGATTTAGGAATTTATACTTCTACTAGGAACAAAATTTAATGCTATAAATTATAATTGGATCTTATGATGAAATAATGAAATAATAAAACATATTAATACTTAATGGTACTATTGTGCGAATGTATTGCCTAGACAGGTGTGTCAGATTGGATAGATTGTCATGCCAATAGGGGATTGTTTGAGCAGTATTGCATAAGACTTTATGCCTGTATTTATGGCTTTATGCCCGCATTCATTGTTTGTATGCCCGATTATTTGTTACCATGACTTTTTAGCCATATTGATTGCATACATGGTTGACGTTCCATATTTCACGTCCCATGGTATGACTGCCCGATACACCACGGTGTCCAGTACCAAGGACCCGCTTATCCAGTTTAGTCAGCCTGTCATAGGTTACTTGGGCAGTGAAATAAATTAAGAATATTAGAAATTAAAATATTAGAAATTAAATAAATGAGTAAGAAAGACCTGAAATAAATTAGATTAGTTTTAAGAATTTATTTATTTATTAGAAGGACCTGAAATGAATTATATTAGTTATAAAAAGATTAGCAAAAGAATTATAACTTAAATAAATATTACAAATGTGTCTTACATAATAATATAAGCATAAATTTAATATTTTTAGATTATTTTATATTGTACATTATTACGGTAAATTTATGAACTAAGCACCTCCACAGAGGACTAAATTCGGATAAAAGATATTTAATTTTAGAAACCTCATATGAAGTATAATTAAACTTAATTATCCGAATTATGTTTTATTTCTATCTTTATTTGTATATTATTTATTTGTTATATTATTGCACCACTAAGCAGCAATGCTTAGCGTGATAGATTTGTTTCCTTACGTAGGTACTGAAGATAAAGCTCAGTGGATATTAGACTGTGATTTTGGAGTTCTAATCTGCAGAGTATCCAAGGTTGTCACCTCCTCAACAATGCATTTAGATAGGGCTCATATAAGTCATATTATGTATTTTGTATATCACAAATATTTCCTATGTTGTAATGTGACTATGAAAATGTAATTAATATATATGTGATGTAAATTAATAAATTGGCTATTTCATATGTAATTAATTTATATATCATGTAAATTATGAATTTATGTAATTAGTGTGTAAATAATGTATCTTAATGAAATTTGAGAATTTTTATATATGAATTAAGCATGAATGAAATTGCATGGGAATGAGTATGTAATTGAAATACACGAATGATATTGAATTACAAAGATGATTATGATGTGTATGAATGGATTATTACTGGAAATTTTTGTTAAAATTTTTAAATAGGTAAACAGTGAAATACGTCAAATGATAATAAAATAAGAGAAACTTTGTCAGTTTCTCCTTAGACTATAATTTATTTCAAAATATAACGAGCTCAAAATTTTTAAAGGAATAAAGTAAGATAAGAAAGGGTACTCCAACACCGAATGTAGCACACCTTACTCGGCTACACTATAGACCAGGTAGGGGGTGTTACACTTGTGAAATCAACTCTGAGAAATTTTCATGTCTGAACCCAACCACTTACAGTCTCAAACTCGGTCTCAGCCCAACCTCAAACTATTTGCATCTGTCTCTGCTAGTGGTGAGTAAACTCCCAACATAGTGACTCAGGCGAGAGAACTCCCTCTCATACTCTGCCATAGTCTTGTCCCCTTATTTCAGACTCAGAAACTCCTAAAGCTTCATATCAACGTATGTGTCTGGGATGCACTTCTGCCTGAATTCTCTGAGGAAATCATCCCAGGTCAGAATAGGGGGCTCCACCAGACTGTTGGGGATGGTTTTCCACCATTCATACGCATCCCCTTGTAGCAAAGAGACTAAATATTCAAATTTCAATTCATCCGTGCAGTGCAGCTTCTTAAAGACCCCCTCCATCCACTCTAACCACTGTTCGGCTTCTAAGGGGTCTACTATACCTTTAAACTCTATTGCCGCATACTTAATCAGCTTGTCATACTGCCATGCTGGGGGTTAGGGTTGCACTGTTGGTGCTTATATTGGAGCTTAGGCTGGTATATTTCCACCTATTTGCTAGAAGAATGAAGCCATTTGTTGTACGAATTGTGCAAGGAACTGTTGCATGGGTGGGGCTAGTGCAGCTGATCCATCGGCATTCTGAGGAGCTGGGGCTTCCCCCTGTGCCTCAGCTGCACCCGATTTTTCTATGGAACGATCCCCTTCTTCCATTCCAATTCTCAAAGATTTCTACCTTCTGACAACCAATAAAAAGGAGATTTCTCTCCATTAGCCTATATTCAAGATGTAAATATACTATATGTATCAATCAATGACAATTGAGCAGTTGTACTAATAAAAAATATTTCAAAATCACAATTCAAAACCAAAGCTCTGATACCACTAAAACATATCACACCTTATCCCTTTGTAAGACATAACATGATTCTGTAGTATACCTAATGAATTACCGAACTTCGCCTACCGATAACCCATTAAATATACTGCAAGGGATTTTAAAACAATTCCATTTCTCACTTAAATGAGAATGAGAATAAAAGAGTTATTAAAATGTTCTTGGGTTGGATATATGCCATAAAATTCATTTAGAAATAATTTAGCGTTTTTAAAATTTTACAGAAAATCCGTGTGGTGACGGCTAAAAATGTAATAAAATAGTTCTTGAAACCTGTTAAAAATCAATTCATAAAGGTGTATCATAATAAATTTGAACTCAATCAAACATTAAATCATCTCATTTCATTCTCAACAAACTCTATTATAAAGAAAATAATTCATCATTTACAAAATTCAGTAAGAAATTTAAATATTTGCATTCATTGAGGTAACAAAGTTAATATTACAAAAATTTACATTAAACTGAAATGACCAAAATAACATTACAAGCTTTTTATACAACTGCTCAACGTCTATACATAAATACATACAGCTACATGTACATCAAAATGTAATTACAAGAGCATATCTAGTATATACAAAATGTAATTACAAGAGCATATCTAGTATATACCTGAAGCTATATCCTATCCTACTATATGCTGCTCACTCTGTAGCTCTTTCTTTCTCTTTACCTGTGACAGCATGAAATAGTTATTACTGAGTAGAACACGTAGTGGTACACAACTAGAATTTTAAAACTCATTATAAAGCATAATGTATCAAAACATAACAAATCATAATTTCCATAAATAAAAGAAATATTACCATGATTTGAAATCAATAATAATCAATTATTTAGATCACATTTCATTTGAGAAATCACAATTCACAAATCATAATTGCAAAAGTGTTACTAAGAACACACAGTTTGAACCATGACACAAAATTTCATGATCAATGCCGTGTTGTACACCACGACAAAGTAATCTACAACCTCACTAATTATTATTAATGAGGGAGGTGGCTAGCTAGCTATATGAGTATTCATCTGAACTCAACCTCAACTGGTAAACCAGGGAGGGAGGATCACATAATCGAACTCAACCCCATAAAAAGAGGAGGAACACAGTAAGAGACTGTCATACTAACTGTGGTTTAAAAATAATTTTCAAAAGTTTCTAAATCAATAATCACATTTGTAAAATAATAATCACATTCAAATCATCATAAAACCTATAAAGGGTTAATAACACTCAAATTTCTCAAACACTTCTAAAATCATTCAAAATCGGCCCACCCCTTTGCTACAATGATATAAAAGGGCCAACATCCGCCTTTCCACATTCACAAATTCATTTCATAAAATTAAAGTTCACAATGCAAGGGAAAATCATAAGTCATTCATATAAATCTATTCAAATCAATTTCAAAGTTTAAAACATAGAAAAAAGGTTAGTTGTGCACAAACCTTTACTAAGTCTCCTCTTTCCTTGACTCACTTTTCCTTATCTCCCAAGGTCTCCTTTTCTACTAAAATAAATAATTAAGATATCTCAATACTCATCCCAATTATCTCTAAAAGTTATTTAATAAATGCCTAATGAATTCTCTCAGTTGGCTATATAAATTTAAAAAATTTCTGGTTCTAGATAGTTTAGAATATTGACTTTGCAACCCTATTTTAACTTAATTTCAATCATAATTTGATGAAGTGTGCTTCATGAAAATTGTTCCTCTATGTCTTAGTTTTATTTTCCAATTTGAATCACTTAATTTGGAGTTCTAAATCTCAAGTTATGACCAAATTACTAAACACTGTTCCAGGTGCCACATCCTGAGATTCCAGGTTTTCCAGATTTGTATCCTAACTTTGCATTCTATATCCGGGTATCTTAAGCTTATAATTTAATCCTGGTCCCTGAAACAATGTTTTAGGTCTTTGTCTTAGGTTTCCAAATCATTTTGAATCACTTCAATTGGAGTTTTGTAGAGGAAGTTATGGCCTGATAACCATTCAGAAGTCAGAGGGCCGATTAGCTAAAGAGCAGGAATTCCAAATTTAGGATTCCTAACTTATGCCAACAATTTCCCTACCTTGCCCTAAGAACTGGACTATGGTCGAAACATGAAATTCTCAACCAAACATACCAAATGATAATTAAAATATTACAACTCAGCATACTATAAATCCATCAATTTCTTTCATCAATTGAACATAAATTCTCAACTAAAACATACCAAATGACTCTTATAAAATCAATTGCATCACATATCACAATAGCCCTAATTTTCCATAAGCCGTAATTTCCATATTCCAAAGTCATGCAAATTCATGCAAGCTCATTGCTTCAATCATGAATTCCACTTCATATAAGCTCAATTTCATGCTTAATTCATTTAAAACACATCAAAACCCAAACCTCCTATGGCTGGTCGAAAATCCAACCCCTTCTAACAACCATGATTTCATCCATTTTCAAGTTATTTCTACTTAATCAACCTTAATTCAATGAATATACATCAATTTAAGTTGGAAGAGTGACTTACCTCTAGTGGTGCTTTTTAAATCTTCAAATTCCTTCACTTTCTTCAATTCCTTTTGCTCCCAAACTTGAAATCTAGGGCTAATTAAAAGTTTTCTAGGGTTTGGTTCTAAAAATTAATGGGAAAAAATCAAGCTTTTAAAGCTTAAATTACCTTAGCAATGGAGGAAAATGGAAAGAGGATGACAGAGATGAGGTGTCGGCCAAAAAATAAGGAAGAAGACAATTTGTTTTTTTATTTGATTTTTGGTCTTTTTAAGTTGATAATTATCCCTAAAATTCATAAATTAAAATTATAACTTTTAATTGTATCATGCTTGTGTCATGCTTAGGTCATAATGATAATTAAGATTAAAATTTTCATTTCTTTCCCTGCACTTATTCATTTTTTATTCCTTTTTCAATATTTTAATTTTACATAATTTAATGGACATTTAGGTCAAAAGTCACCTCTAGGAGTGAATTAACCAAAATGCCCCTCATCAGGTTATAGTCCATTTTTTAATAATGCCCGATGAGTCCTTAAGTTCTGATTCACTTATTTGTCCTTATTTCCTTTTTATTTTCATAATTTTCTAGTTCACAATAGTTTCGCTATTATCCCTTAACTAAGAATGTCATGGGGTCTCCCACGAATTTAGGGTAGCAACTGAGCTCGCAGTCACTTCCTGGGTCGATTACACATCACCGGGACCTAGGCTCATTTAACCTATTTATGCTTCATTTTTCTTATTTTCATCCAACTTTATTTGATCTTTATCAATTTTATTTATGGCTTCTCTATGTGATTTAAGTATAGTTCTAGACATTCTAGCTGTCCGAATAGACATTGGTCACTGAAACAGTAGAATGCACATGACTACTTAGTATGAGGGTGTTACATCACTGGTAGAATGATTGTTATTGTTGATACTATTGTTGTTGTTGTTGTTACGGTTGCTATGATTAATCTCGTGCAGCTTCATGTTCATGTCTGATAGCTTCAACCCAACAAAAAATTAATTTGAAAGTGTAAAAACTCAATTTATGAAATAGAAACTCATTTGAAAGTAACAATTAATCAGGTTGACTTTGGATTGATTTTAGGCATAGAAAATTTGAAAAGCAAGCCACATCCTATCTTAGAAGGTTTGAAAGAAGATATACTAGCACAACTACTTTATTCATGGTTTTGTGCTTTTTAAGCATGTGCTTAAAGATAATGGAGTGGCATTACAACTCTAGAAGACCAAAACTAATCAATTTGTAACACAATACTAGAATCATCATTTGTATTTAGTATTACTATTTGCTTATGTAAAAAATATCACCTTAACTATGTCATAACACTAAAATTTATTTTCAAGATAGTTTTAAAATATTATACTAACAAAGAGAAAAACAATTCAAATAGCTTTCACTTAAAAAAAAAAAAAAGACTTTCAACGATGGATTGATAAATCCATCACTAATAATGTAGATTAGCAATGAATTTATTACAGATTCATTGTTGAAGCCTTTCAGCGATGAGATTTTCAGTAATCATTATAAGCCATCACTAATCCATAACTATTAAAAACATTGACTTTTAGTGACAGATTTTATTTTGTCGTTGAAACCCACGTCTTTAAAGTATTCGCAACGAATTAGCTACATATTACTAGTTCATTGCTAATCAGTGTCATTAGCAATTGAGTTTTGATTCGTTGCTGAAAATCCTATTTTTCTATAGTGTTTTTATAACAATATTTAAAAAAAGTAATTTTCTAAAAATAGTTTTGAACCTGTATGAGAAATGAATCTTTAAATATCACAACTTTGCATATTCATCATGCAAGGGTGACTGGAAAAAGGTTCTAGATTTATGGGCGATAGGGTCTCGCAAGGGAATCCATTTGTGCGAGAGGGTGGTTATTGGTGTGAGCTAGTGCTGTCACTAGCCTTGCTACAACAAGGCTAATAACAACACTGGACACAAGTACGACACTAAGTTTCATTGACGTTTGTTGATTCTTTTGAAGAACTAGCTCGAGTAGTAAGAAAGGAGCTTTGGTCATAACTTAAGTTCGAAAAAATTTACGAAACCACCACCCCTTTGTTCATGCCCATGTTTTGGCTAAAGTTTGTTTTTTCATTTTTTTTTGTTTTAGATTTACTTTTTGGGAAAATTACTAAAAAAACATGTACTTTTTTTTAATTATAATATACTAATTAAATTACTAATTGAACTCTACGCTTTTCAACTTTTCCTAATTATACCATGTCGTCACCAAGTCCTTTGGTGAACGTAGAGTTTAATTAGTAATTTAATTAGTATAGGGTATAACTGCAAAAAAAATTGAAAGTATATATATATAATCTCCCCTAAAATTATTAAATTTTAAATATAAACTATTATTTATGTAGATTATTAATTAAAATATATAAATTTAAATGGGTTCGAGTATTATTTAGGTAATATAATAGAATTTGGGATAAGTTCGAGTAATTATAATATTAATCGTATTTGGATTGAATGATTTTCACAGTACTTTATCTGTTGCCATTCAGAGTATAATTTAAAGATTAAAAAAAATAAAATTTTCTTAAATATTTACTTTAAAATTTATATATAATTATTTAAAGTAAATACAATGGCAATAACAATTAAGGTATTGTTTGGTTGGGGGTAAGTTAATTCACTAACTTGAAGTTCCCAAGAAGTTAACAAATTCAGTTTATTTGGATGGCGTTTTGTTTCAACTTATTGGGAAGTCTAGGAAGCCACTTCTTTCACTTATTAAGAAGTAACTTACTTATCTATACTAATTAAATCATCAATTAAGTTATTTATTTTTAACCTTTTCTAATTATACCCTATCATCACTAGGTTTGTTAATTAACTTACTCCGTTAGTGTGATGTGGCCGGTCCATTAGGTAATTAATGAACCTAATGACGATAGGGTTTTTCTGGCATGAGTTTAAACATTATTGTAATTTCTTGAGTGTTTTTGTAATTCTTGGAATTGAGTTCTTAGTGTTGTTGTTGCAATTTTTGGGTTTTGTTGTTAATTTTTTCATTATTTCTTTTTTTTTTATTGTGTGAAAAATTATAAATAATTTTTAGTATTTAAAATATAAAATAATATTTTTCTATTAAAAGTTAAAAATAATTATTTTAATTTTCTTATAAAAAATAAATTTATTTAAACTTAAATTAAAAAATCTGAATTAATTCCAGTAAAAATTTAAAAATAAATTTATTTAAACATGAATAAAAAAAATTTAAGGATAAAATTGAGCTTCCTTCCATAATAATTTACAAAGTGAGAAGCTAGGCAAAGTCATAAATAAGATAAAATAGAGAAGTACCGTAGCAAAAATAAAGAAAAATGGAAATCACACTCCTTCTCACATGAGATATAATAAAATAGTAGACAGTGATCTGTAAAGTCAAGCCAGCATTTAGCGTGATTTCACTCGCATTTGGAGTTCATTTCGCGTTGTTGTTCGAATTCGAAATCGAAGCCTAGCTCCAGTACTCCACTTGTTTATATACAAGGAATATCCAAAATCCAAAATCGGAAAAAAAAAAAAAGACCAAGAGAGAGAGAATTGAATACACAAAGCCCAGTTTCCATCTTAAGCTAGCTTCTTCGCTCTAACCCTATCAATATAAGAGAAGGAGAAGTGAAGTAATCTATGAGAGAGCAGCTGCTGGTGGTGGTTGAGTAAGCGCCTGTGGATACGACGACTGTTTGATGGCACTCAAGCTTGAACAGCAGCTCAAGGAGGTGGGATCGAAGCTCGAGTCCCCTCCTATTAACAAAGACGCTCTTATTAAGCTTTTGAAGGTACACATTTCTCTGAATTCTTAACTAATTGTTTGAATTTTGTAAGCTTCTTGTGAATTTATGGAGGAAGAGGAGTTATTGTTGTTGCTTTCTTTTTTTTTTTTTTTTTTTTCTGAGAGAACTGTGGAAAGGAAATGAAAGAAAACACAATTTTGGTTTCTTATTTTTGTATTATCTGTGTTTTTCAATTGTAACTAGAGTTGCTTTATGTAGTTGGATTAGGGTTCGTTTTTAACTTGAGCTCTGAATATTGGAACTTCCATGCTTCAATTGCTTTCTTTTTGGATAGAATGGAGCGTTTGATAAAAATTTGATTGAATTAGGGTTTGTTGCTGCAACCGTTCTTTCATGGGTTTGGAGCTAAAATGGATGATATAGAAAACTGAGACAAGTAATTATGAAGTACAATTGGATGCGCTTATTTGTTTACTGTTTAGATTGAATTATAGAATATGTAAGATTCAACATTTTAATTTGCTTCTTATTTGGTTGGTTGAATCGTATTGAGCATTTCTGCTTGAATTATTATGGCTCTTGGATGTGGCTTCTGTGGTGTTTTCATCTAAGAATTGCGCTCTTGATCAGCCTTATTCGGTAATATTTGGGATGTTTGGGAATATGTAGAGTAAAATTTTTGGCCTGTGGCATTAAGTTGTGCGCTATGCCATATTACAACAGATGGCAATGTTGTGGTTACATGTCATTGGCGCTGAATGCCTGATTGCTATGCAGAACATGGTTGCTAGGTTTGGGTGGTGTTCATGGATTTTCCCTTTGGGCTGATGAACTCAATGGTTTGTTTGTCAGATTGTATTTACCTAAGACATTTGAGGTACATGCTATTGGATGGATTTCAAATTTGAACTTAAAGGCCAAAGCTTTTTTCTTTCTTTTTTTCTGGTTGGGGGAGGACCTACAGGCGTAGTACTGAACTTATGCAATCATTTATAACATAAATTCCTACAACTTGTATAGTTTTTAGTTTGATAAGAGGCAACATAGGAGGTTTTGGTTTTCTGGGGGCTGTTAAATGAGGGGTTTGGTTTGATGGGGCTTGGGATGGGATGGTATTGCATGCTTACATGAGTTTCAAATTAGAGTTTTTGAACCTTTCTTGGACGATGACTTTTTATTTTTGTGGTCACAATATGACAATTATGAAACACAAAAGGGAGCTATGATTGAACAAGCATATATTTTCTCTTTGCAATTATGAGATGTCATATTCTCAAATATTTCATGGATAACTGGGTGTAAAACATGAGATTATCATGATGTTAAATTTCTCCAATGTCTGCTTAACCTAGTATTCAACTTTTGTGTGGTAATCTAATTTCAATTTGTTGTGCAAAAATCTCCAATTTAAGATTTTGTGCCAATGGTCATTGATGTCACATTCCAATTACTTGTTGTTGGAAATTGGCTGTGGCAATATATCAAAATTCTGTCAATGGCCTCAACTGAGCTAGAAGGTACGAGAAAAAGCAACTGTATTTTTGAGGGGTTGGCTTTTGCGTGCCTTTGAGTAGAAGTAGCTTTTAAAGATTGCCATATTAGATTTCTTGCAAGCTTTTGATCAGAATGTGTCTCTAGAGTCTTTATTGAAAGTAAATCTAAAAATATAGTGATTGTTGTTCAAACTAATTAAAATTTATCTACTGTATTGAACTAAAGTGTTGAGTGACATGAATGAAAATTTCCCTAAATGATAATATAAAAGATTCATAATCATTGGTTTGAAGTGGGTTGGGTCCCAAAGCTGTGTAGAACTTACTTGCTTTCACATGCAAGCAGTAGTTTTTTTTAATATAATTTTTGTTTTATATTTTTTTTTGAACTGCATATGAATTGTAGTTAGAGAGCCACCAAATGGTAACATCTAATTTTTGTTCCTTATATTAAATTGCTTTCTATGTGATTTAACTGACATCATCTGTTGAAACTAACTCAGCTATCTAGAGTCCATTCCAAACCTTCTAAAATATAAAAGAACTTATCCATTTAATGCACTATTTTTTTGTGTGTCTTTGTGGACCAAAGTTGCTGGGGCTGAACTGGGGTGCAACTCTTCCAGTCATTGCCACAAATTTACCCTTTCATTCTTTGATGTTTGGTTTTCTTTTTTAAGTCATCTAGTGCCAATTTCCTTTTTCCTGTGGCTAACTATCTGTTGAATAATGTTCTGTATTTCATGAATAGTGTGCCATATGGGGTCCTTGGTGCTGAGGCTGTTTTGCTGCACTGTTCATTGTTGGCAGACTAAGAAAATAATACTTAATGATAGTTAAATTATCTTTGATGCTCATGCTTGTATTTCTAGTGTAATGAGCAAAGGTAGGATCCTTGTTTCATTAAATGGTAATATTTCTGAAATATTTTCTTTGCCTGCAGCAAGCTGCTACGTGCCTTTCCGAGATGGAACAATTGCCATCAGCGACTATGATGGAGTCAATGCAACCTTTCCTTAATGCAATTGTGAAGCCAGAATTGCTGAATCATCAAGATAAGGATGTTAAGCTTCTACTTGTAACCTGTATTTGTGAGATAACCCAATTACAGCTCCTGAAGCTCCTTACAGTGATGATGTTTTAAAGGTGCATATTCTTTTATGAAGCTTAGCTGATTAATGCAATTTTATTGATGTATTTTAATATCTCACCAACTATTCCTCCTGATCTGTCTATACTTCTCTGCAGGATATTTTTCACTTGATTGTCAGCACTTTTAGCGGGTTAAGTGATACTAGTGGTCCATCATTTGGAAGGAGAGTTGTTATTTTGGAGACCCTTGCCAAATATAGGTCATGCGTTGTGATGTTGGATCTAGAATGTGATGATCTGGTGAATAAAATGTTCAGTACATTTTTTTCTGTTGCCAGGTGTGTTTTATTTCATCATTTATTTTCTGTTATATAAGGGGTTAGCGTTGATAGAATACCACCTCCTCTCATATTTGCATTCCTCTATCGACATGGCATGAGTATTGTTTCCGTTTCTTAAATTTCAAACCCAGGCACCTTAGGATTGCAAATTACCTGACCTTTGGCATGCTTAGCTTGGTGTGCTTACAAAACAAGATATATATTTAAGTTTATTAAACGAGTTGAGGCAAACTGAGTGCAACATTTTTGAAGTTTGGCTTTTTAAATGAATGAACTGAAATTAAGTAGATCATTCTCCATAGACTTCAATTATAAATAATATTATTTACAAATTTATTACAAAAACTATTTAAAAGTAATCAATATACGTAACCATATTTGTTCTATTTAACATTAGTATGTAGGATAAATATGCAACTTTGAGGGATAAGGGACTGCAGTGTAAGTTTATAAATTGAAAAAAATTATTTAATTTCTTATAGTAAACAGTAAATAAGTACTTTTTTCTATATCATAAATAAAAATGCACAAAACTTAAAATCAAAATTAAATTATTTAATGAGTTTATACATGAGCTGGCTCACTAGTCTGAATGAGCGAAAATCAAGTGTGCCAATAAAAATGCATAAAACTTAGGCTCCGTTTGTTTTATAGAAAATATTTTCCTGAAAAATATCTTTCATATTTTCTAGCGTTTGGGTCACTGTTTTCCTAGTCAAAGGGAAAACTAAACTATTTTTAAGGAAAATGACTTCCTCTTCTCAAAAGAGGAAGTCATTTTCTTGACTTTGAGAATATAAAAATGTGAAAACACTTTATACATGTATGACATAAATATTTAACATTGCAGCCAAATAATAGAAAATATTTTCATGAAAAATATTTTTTTAGAAAATAATTTTTGTGGAATACATATACAAGTTATTTTCCACAAAACTGAGCCTTAACATAAAAATCAAATTATTTAATGAGTTTATACATGAGCTGACTCACCCATTTGAATGAGCCGAATTTTACCAAAATCAAGTGTGCCTTACTTATTAAAGAAGCTTTAAAAATGAGCATGAGCTTAGCTTTAACTTTGACAAACAAGTGAGTGTTTACCGAGCAAGCTGAGTTCCCTTTAGTTTATGAAGGGCTTGTCTCATTTGTAATTAGGAAAAGACCATATCTATTAGACAGTGCATGTAGCACACATTAGAGATAAAATGAAAGGGGGTCAAATAATATGGCTTGGTTATGTTGAATGTAGAGTATAGAATGTCTTAGAATGGAAGTGCTATAAGTTAATGGCGGAAGGAGTGAGAAGGGAAAGGGGAAGACCTAGAATGACATGGAGGGAAGTAGTATCAAAAGATTTACAATTTTTAATATTGATGCAGAATTGGCTTCAAATAGAGTTGAATGGCAAAAAAGGATCTATATAGCTAATTCCCCAACTAGTTTAAAGTTAAGTCTTAGTTGTTTGTTGTAATTATGCAATCCTATTTGTTAATGGAAACCAAAAATATAGCTACTACTTGTCTGATCATGTATCTGTTTATAAGGTTTGTGTTAAAAACAAACAAGATAATACATTTTGGCTTCTCTCTCTCTCTCTTTCTCACATTTTTTGTTCTCTATTTAATTCCATATTCAAGATATCATTTACCGATTATCTATTGATCTGAAAATTTTCACTTACGCAGTGATGATCATCAAGAAAGTGTATTGTCATCGATGCAAAAAATAATGGTTGTTCTCATAGAAGAAATTGAAGATATTCGGGAGGATCTCTTGCTTGTCATATTATCCGTATTAGGAAGAAATAGATCTGTAAGCAAATTTACCGTGCTTTATGTTATAACTTATTGTTTTCACTCTTTTTTTTGTTTTTTTTTTTTTTTGTTTTTTTTTTTTGAAATTAGGAGCTCATTTTGTGAAACCTGTGATTCCAGGATGTTTCTTCAGCTGCAAGGAGACTTGCCATGAATGTAATAGAGCAATGTGCTGGAAAACTTGAACCTGGAATAAAGCAGTTCCTTGTATCATCAATGTCAGGAGATAACAAGTCGGAAAATAGTCATATTGACTATCATGAAGTCATATATGATATTTACTGTTGTGCCCCTCAGATCTTATTGGGAGTCATTCCTTACCTCACTGGGGAACTATTGGTAATTAGCTGACTCAGTGGCCTGCATTTGTATATTTGATTTTGCCTGTGGCATATAATGATTTTAATTCTGAAGCTCTCAAACATTGAATACTTCCTACCGAAATGAGCTTGTCATTATCATGTCATATGCAAGTATTTCTTATAATGCTTTTTGAACGTCGACGTGGAGGGACATAGTATCAAAAAATTTACATTTTTTGAATATTGATATGGAATCGGTCTCAAATAAAGCTGAATCGTGAAAAAGGATTTATATGGCTGACCTCATCTAGTTTGGGATTAAGGCTTAGTTGTTGTTGATGATGCTTTTTGAATATTGAATCAATGGATTTATATTCCAAATTTTACTACTACATCATTTGCAGAAGTAAAATAACAGAATTTTTCATATTTAATTTAAATTCATTTGGAGCCTAATTTATTTCTACTTTGCAAGTTTATAACATTGAAATTTGATGAATTGTTTCTCAGTTTACAAGTCTTTGTATTTGCAGACTGATCAGCTCGACGTTCGTTTAAAAGCAGTGGGGTTAGTTGGAGATCTGTCTGCTCTGCCAGGCTCTGCTATCAGTGGAGCATTTCAGCCAATCTTTTCAGAGTTTTTGAAAAGGTTGGCTGATAGAGGAGTAGAAGTCCGAATGTCTGTCCTGGAACGTGTCAAAACCTGTCTCTTGTCAAATCCTTTCCGAGCTGAGGCTTCTCAAATAATCTGTAAGTATGTTGCTTGATTTTTACAAAATCACATGTGTAATACATCTTTGTTTTGATCTACTCAATTGTTTTCCAGCTGCTCTCTGTGATCGACTATTGGACTATGATGAGAATGTCCGAAAACAAGTTGTTGATGTGATTTGTGATGCGGCGTGTTATGCCCTGAATTCTATTCCTGTTGAAACCATACAACTAGTTGCGGAGCGTCTTCGAGACAAATCTGTATGTATGCTTTTTCCTCAAGTTAAAGAATGCTAAAATGTTTATTAGTTGCTAGCAATCATTTATAATTTTCCAATGTATATCTTTTCCCGCAGCTACTTGTTAAGAGATATACCATGGAGAGAATGGCTGAGATTTTCAGGGTTTATTGTGTGAAGTCCTCTGATGGCTCAGTTAGTCCTGGTGAATTTGATTGGATTCCTGGGAAGATTTTGAGATGTTTTTATGACAGAGATTTCAGGTAAGGCAGTCTTGGTTTGCTGGCTGCAATATGTAAATATAAATATAAATATAAATATAAATATTTCCTGATAATCCCTGCTTGTCCTGCTGCCTTGTCATCAAATTGTTGGTGGGGAGTTTATCCTCTGCAACATTGAGACCCAGATATATGAATTTTCTTGTGGATCTGCAGTTAATGACTTAATGTAGATTTCCATTACATATGTTCTGAATAACTTCAATTTTTGCATCAGCAGAGTCTGTGAGATGATTGAAACCAATTAGAAGGTGGAAAGTACTTTGCTTCTCCTCTGAATATGGGCTAAATATCTAACATGTTGATTGGTTCTGCAGATCAGATACAATTGAATCTGTTCTTTGTGGGTCCATGTTCCCAATGGAGTTCTCAGTCAAAGAAAGAGTTAAGCTTTGGGTCAGAATATTCTCTGCATGTGACAAAGTAGAGCTGAAAGCTCTTGAGAAGATATTGGAGCAGAAGCAACGGTATGTCATAATTACTTGGTTGACATCAGGCAACTGCACCTGACATTTTATAGACCTACGCTCTTTCAATTTTATGTATTTTAATGGATGGTGCACTCATTTTCAGGGGATTTCTTATTGGATTGCAGGTTACAACAAGAGATGCAGAGGTATCTATCTGTCAGGCAGATGCATCAGGTTTGCAAATTCTGGAGATTGAATTACTCAAATCGAAGCCGAAAGATAGAATTAAGAATATAACAGCTAAAATACCTTTTCTTGTGTGAATACAGGATGTAGATGCTCCTGAATTCCAAAAAAAAGTCCTTTTTGGTTTTCGTATCATGTCTCGCTCGTTTGCTGAGCCTGCTAAGGCTGAGGAGAATTTTCAGATACTTGATCAATTGAAAGATACCAATATCTGGAAGATTTTAACAAATCTCCTTGATGCTAACACTGGTTTCCATCAAGCTTGTACTGGTCGGGTAAGCAATAAAATTGTGATGGGTGTAAATAGGTTTTGAGTATGAACAACTAGGAATGGAGATGCTTCGGGTGTTGGATTTGGGGCATTACATTTCGACCGATGTATTTAGGGTGTGACCATTTGAGTTGAATTGAGTTTTCACCAGTTAACGGAAAAGAAGGGTAGGGTTGGGGGGGGTGAGGGGGTGGTGGTTGGTGGCGTGGTCTTTTGTGGAATGCAAAGCCACTAATTTTGACAGTCTGTATTATTGCAAGTTTTACTGGTATCAACGTGACCATATTGTCTCATTTAACATCTGTTCCCCACTATCACTGCTGCTATGATTGTCATAAGTGACAGTTCAATACCATCTTTTGTGATTTAGTATCACACCATGATGTGCTACTACCACATTGTTTCCCCCTACAAATATGATCCATGCTTAGATAGCAAACCATGTTTGTTCCTGCAAAGGCACCATCTTTTGTTGCCATCATTGCATTACTATTGTTGCCACCAGTTGCACTGCCTACTTTTAGAACTATCAACATCAGATCAAACCATTGCCTAAAGCAACTTGTTGATATTGCTTCAGACAGAACCATTGCGACTAGGCTGTTTTTTCAATTTCTCCAATCAAGGAAGCAATCTGTCACTAGTATGATTATAATTGATTTTTTTTTCACTGTAAGTGGAAAATTTCTTGAGTTTGTTGAAATTGGCAAGAATTGGACCAAGATCTGATGCATCCCATATCGTTTAGCAAGGGAGGTCTTGAGCATTATATATATGGGTTTGCAATCCTCTCCTTACAAGCTGGCTTTTAAGGTGGAGTTAGACAGATTAATATAATTTGGTATTAGAGCCTCACCTTGTCTGGTCGGTGGGCCTTGATCCCTGTTTTCTGTACGAGGACGTATGGTATAAAGGGGTTGGGAATGATGTGTCCCATATCGGTTAGCTAGGGTATATGGGTTTGTAACCTTCCCCTTACAAGCTAGCTGTTAAAATGGAGTTAGGCAGTTCATATCAAGATCTGTCTCTCTTGGATTCCATTATTTAGATACTAGGCCAAGGAACTTCACTAGATTTAATTATTAATTCAAACAACTCAATGTTAACTGCAAATATCATAAATTTTAATTCTGCTTTTCTGATTGAATTGGTAAAATTAAGTTTGCTTTTACTTCAATAATTAATAGGTTGATTATGAAACTACTTGTTCCGATTTGTTTTATGGAAAAGTTTCTCAGGATTGGAGTCCTTTTTACTGCAGGAGGATTTGCTTAAAATACTTGGTGAGAAACACCGGCTTTATGATTTTCTGGGCAATCTCTCAGTTAAGAGTTCTTATTTACTTTTCAACAAAGAGCATGTGAAAGAAATTCTGTTGGAGGCCACCACACATAAATCTGCTGGAAATACACAATTTACTCAATCGTGTATGGATATACTGGTGGTAAGAATATGCATCTATACTTGCTTGGTCTTTTATGGTCTCCATGAGGGTCTGTCATATAGTTGCTTAACTTGAGTTGGTAACTTTTTAGTGTAATACTGCATATAATGTCTTTTCTTGTGTGTTCTTATCTTTATCTTTGTAGCTCTATCATGGGCTTGCTGGACCATCACCTTCCATTATGTGGTAGTATTATCTGATTATTTTT
Source organism: Hevea brasiliensis (assembly GCF_030052815.1). NCBI lineage: Eukaryota > Viridiplantae > Streptophyta > Magnoliopsida > Malpighiales > Euphorbiaceae > Hevea > Hevea brasiliensis. The sequence goes on along the minus strand of NC_079495.1, from coordinate 90,628,504 downwards.
ATTTTTTTTCTTTTTTTTTGTTTAAAAATTTTCAAATCTTCAGCTACTTGCACGCTTCAGTCCAATGCTACTTGGCGGGGCTGAAGAAGAATTAGTAAATTTTCTGAAAGATGATAATGAGATGATAAAAGAAGGTGCTTTGCACATTTTGGCGAAGGCTGGGGGTACCATCCGAGAACAGCTCGCAGTGTCATCAAGGTGCGGCTCTTCATTATTTGACAAATTATAGCCTTTGCATTGTGTATATGTTCATATTCTTCTTTTGCTTACCTGTAGTTCAATTGACCTTATATTGGAGAGGCTCTGCTTAGAAGGTAGTCGAAGACAGGCCAAGTATGCTGTGCATGCCCTAGCAGCAATAACAAAGGATGATGGGCTCAAGTCTCTTTCTGTTTTATACAAGGTTATTTTTGTCCTTGGACTTTTTCATATGCATCATGGTCTTGGATATAGGCAATGCTGATGTTTATTCTCTTATCCAATTTGTAGAGACTCGTGGACATGCTGGAGGAGAAGAGACATTTGCCTGCTGTACTACAATCTCTGGGATGCATAGCTGAGACTGCAATGCCAGTTTTTGAAACCAGGGAGAATGAAATTGAAGAATTCATAAAAAGCAAGATTCTTAAATGTGGCAGTGTATGCCTTCAAAGATCCTTTAGACATGTGCATACACTTTCTGTTTAACTACTTTTAATATAATATTGTGCTTTGCGGTTGCAGAAAGCAGAAGACAATGGAAAAGCAAGCTGGGATGACATAAGCGAACTTTGTTTGTTGAAGGTTGGTTAGTCAGGGGAAGTTGTTTTTTCCCTTAATCTTTTCAAAATAGGAAATATGGAATTAATATCAAATTTGCTTGGTAGTATGTTCCTGGATTTGTTGTACGCTATTTGGTAGAGGGTACGGAAAGTGATGTTAATGCCTACCTTTGTTTGGGAAAGGAGTGAAACAAGAAGAAAAAAGTGATGTTAACTCTTGTTTGTGAAAAGGAATGAGAAAAAGAGGAGAAGATTATTTAAGGTTTTCCCATTGCCTTTAATTTGCTTCAGAACTTTGAAAATCCTTATCCACCTATTGGGCAAGGGAGGTAAAGTAAGTTTCGCTTTAGTGAAGTATTTTATTTTATTTAATCAATTCTTACCTTTACTTTTTCTTTGAGAATCCAAGATTCCCTTTTTCTTATGAACTCTTTTTTCTTAACTTTTCCTTTGAGGGGGGTATTGTTGTCATTTTATAATTCTGCATTTTACATTCTTTTTCTTCATTTCTTAATCAAAAAAGGTGAGGGTAAATTACCTTTCTTCCCTATCTCTTCTTTTATGAGAATAATCCAAGCAAGATGAGGATAAACACTTTACTTCCCATCTCCTACTCATCTTTGTATGACCATCCCTCCATTTCTCTTCATACTTCCTATTGAGAATTATTATGGAACCAAGAGTGTGAATGTCAAACTGGCAGGCTACATATTGAATTGGGCTTGAAACTAAGCTTTCCATCACCGATTAGTTTGGTTTGCCAACACTTATATGCCTTTTAGTTTTCTTGTACACTACCTTGTGGGACTTGTTCCCACAAGTGATATTCCAACACTCCCCCTCAAGTGGCAAACCAGACATCTGGTTGACACTAGAAATCTGAAACTTAAATGCAGTGCCAACACCGGGAAATTGAACTGAAACTGAATTTGGGCACTGACTTGCATTGATGCCATGTTGAGAATTATTATGGACCCTAGAGTGTGAATATCAAACTGGCAGGCCACATGTTGAATTGGGCTTGAAACTGGACTCTCCATCACCAAAACACTTATATGCCCTTTATTTTTCTTGTACACGACCGATGTGGGACTTGTTCCCACAATGACATTCCAACACTTCCTAAACAAAAGGTTAAACTAGGCTCTATTGATAGTTTTATTGATATAATAATTTGACAATCCTTTTTACATCTGGTTGCATCTACGATTTGCTTGCAGATATATGGGATCAAGACACTTGTCAAGAGCTACTTGCCTGTAAAAGATGCACAACTTCGTCCTGGCATTGATAGCCTTTTGGAGATCCTGAGGAATATTCTTCTGTTTGGAGAAATATCAAAGGATACAGAATCGAGGTCTTGCATTCATTGATTTCTTCGTGGTTTATATATAAATTGTTGTTCTTGTAGTTTCTGGATTATTCTTCTATGAGGTTTTCCATTTCATATACACATTTGTCTTACCTACAGTTCAGTTGATAAGGCCCATTTGAGACTTGCTTCTGCTAAGGCTGTTCTTCGTTTGTCAAAGCACTGGGATCACAAGATACCTTTTGATGTCTTCCACCTAACTTTAAGGACACCGGAGGTGAAGTCCTTAGAAATTTTCCTCAAGGTCATCGATACATTATTTTATATCACTTGTAATTCTTCCCCACTTGTTTTCTTTTGGGTCTTGTAGATCACTTTCCCCCAAGCTAGGAAACTATTCCTAAGCAAAGTTCATCAATATATAAAGGACCGGCTTCTGGATGTGAAGTATGCCTGTGCCTTCTTACTTAATATAACTGGATTAAAGCCCCTTGATTTTGAAGAGGTAGCTATATGAGTACTGATTGGTTCAAAGTTATTATTATTGATAACCAAGTGAAGTGCATATCGTGCTTGCTTTGAAAGTAAAATTTCTGATGTCATCTCGGCTGAGTTTGTACTTTTTTTTCAATGGCAGGAAAAGCAGAATCTTGCTGATATTATTCAAATGCATTACCAAGCAAAGGCACGTCAACTCTCTGTACAGAGTGATGCAAGTACCTCAGCTGCATATCCTGAAGACATTCTACCATATTTGGTCCATGCCCTTGCTCATCATTCATGTCCTGACGCTGATGAATGCAAGGATGTTAAAGCATTTGAGACAATATACCGGTACTTCAAATTTCACCTTTTATTTTGTTTTGGATATGCTTTGTAGACATTGTTTCATATGATTTAGTTTCATAAGTTTAAGCCAATAACATTTATCGATAAGAAAATGGGAACTAACAGAGGAGATAACACTGATTCTATTATGTCTGTTTTAGGCAATTGCACTTGATTCTTTCTATTTTGTTGCACAAAGATGAAGATGCAAAGTCAGAATCTAGCACCAACAAAGAGAAGGAGAATATATCTGCAATAGTTTATATCTTTGAAAGTATCAAGCGTTCAGAGGATATAGTTGATGCAGCAAAGTCAAAGGTTGTGGACAATATGTCATCTTTGTTTTCATTGTTAAATTTACAATTTTGTGCATAATTATTGGAAGGTTGAAGAAACCACACCTACAAAAATATGAAAAACAAATGACTCAAAGCTCAATGAAATGTAGAATACCAAGCTTATCTTTGTAATTGTTGACATTCACAGAATTCTCATGCAATCTCTGAACTTGGGCTGGCAATCACCAAGCGCTTAGCTCCGAAGGAGGATGATATACAAACTTTGGCTTCACCGGTTTCCCTGCCTCCAATGCTTTACAAATCACATGAGAAGAAAGAAGGAGATGATTCTCTGGTATCTTATCTCCAACTTAAAATTATCTTCATGGTTCTATTAAGTTAACACTATTGAACTCATGGAGAAGAAGTTGCTGATTCTATTCTATAGAGTTGGCTAATTTTGTTAGGCTGATGTCTTTTGATTTTTCAACTTATTTACTTGTTGATATATAGATGAATGTTATGTGTGTTGACATCATTGCATTTTTTTTTTTTTGGGTAGGCAACTGAGGGAAAAATGTGGTTGGCTGATGAGAATGTCTTGACTCAATTTGAATTGCTTAATTTAGAAACTGATGGAAAAGTATGCTCTCCTCCTTAAGGATGCTTTTTAGCTATGCACTAATATTTTGTGATATTTAGTGTCACTTGTATTTTTCACTAACATATGCCCCTTCTGTAATCACTTCAGATTAATTCAGATATTGCTGAGGATGTGGTTCTAAAAGACAGTGAAAGAGAAGCAAATGAGGTGCCCCTTGGCAAAATGATAAAACAGTTAAAATCGCCTGGCACCAAGGGTGGCAAGGTTAAAAAGAACAAGTCTTTGTCAGCTAAAACAAAAAATGCTGAAAGTGATGTTGATATCTTGAAGATGGTCAGGGAAATAAATTTGGATAATATGGGGCTCTCTAGTAAGTTTGAGTCAAGCAATGGTCATAAAGATTTTCCAAGTGAAAAAACAAAGTCAGAACTGGAGCATGAAAAATCTAAAAAAATAAAGGCTACGGATGTAGCATCTGTTCCAGTACCTAAACGACGGAGATCATCATCTTCTCATAGTGCTAGACTGTCTTCAAGCAATTTATTTATTCCATTAAGTGCTTCAAGAGATGATTCAAGCCCTGATTCAAAAGAGAAGAAGAAGTCTATCCCAAAACTAAGGTCCGAGTCTGATTTGTTGGTAGCATGCATGCGAAAGAATATAAGCTTCACATCAAAACACAAAGGCAAACGCACTGAGTTGGGTCACAAGAGCAAAGAAAATGAAGTTGAAGAAGTTGCTAATCTGAAGGTAAGCTTTTTCTTTTTTTATTAACATAGAAGCAGTAACTCCTTAATAACCTTGGGGCTTTTATTTTGTGTATATTTCACCTCTTTATTACTTCTATTGTAGAAGTCTGTTGTGTTAGGGGACACTGATATGATAAATGCAAGTAATAATTTTAAGTCTTCAACTGGAAGCATGAAGAAGAGAAAAAGAAGAAGCATTGCAGGCTTGGCAAAGGTTAACACATCCGCATGCTCACCGTTTTGTTTTCTCATTTGTAGTGTTTCATCGCTATTGCATAACTTAGTAATGTGATGTCGTCTTTGAGTGAGGAATTTACATATGCCTTTTATTAATTTCTTGTTATCAGTTTTTCTCTAGTACTCTACGATACCCAAAATGAATTCTCAAAAGTTGACCCATCTGATGGCCTGTTTTAGACCAATCTGACCTGAACTGCACTTATTGGCACCTATATGTAGTCGAGTTCAATAACTGTTTTTAAGCAACCTGAAAGATGGCAAGCTGGTGTACTGTTCTCTGTTCTAATTTTATGGTGCAAATAAATATCCTGTTGTAATTTATTCACAAGCATGGTTATTACAGTGATTTTTTACCAGTAATATTTCAGATTGTGTGAATTGTTTTCATAAATTTATTTATTTCTCAGGGTTTTCTTTATTGCTTATAGTACTCTGGATGGTTTTCCTACTAATATGTGATTATGCCCTGCTTTATTTTCTTTTCCAGTGCACAACAAAGAAAAGCGGAGTTGATATTGAAGAATTAATTGGTTATAGAATAAAGGTTTGGTGGCCCATGGATAAGCAGTGAGTACTCTCTTAATATCTCTGTCTCCCCTCCTCCAACTTTATTTTATTTATTTATTTAATGGTGGGAGGGATGGGGGGCAAGACTCTTCATTTATTCGCAAGACTCTTCATTTATTCAATGTCAAAATTTTGTTGAAAATAATGTTCCTGGATTTCCTTCAAGGCTTTGTTTGATTTTTTTATGCACCAAGTTCATGTGCCTGTCTTGATTTTTGATCTTTGCTGGTGTGCTTATCAAACCATCTAAGGCAACTCTTTTTGTGAGTCACTCATGAACTCTGCTGCTTTTCCTGATTTACTTTTTTGTATTTTATTACTCTATTACAAGATGCTCAACTCTGCTAATACTTTTTCTGGTTGTTATCTAAAAGAAGATGCACACAACTGTAGATAGTATTGGGTGTTAATGTGATGTTGGGTAGATGTTAAGTTCAAAAACTGTAGAGTTGGAATTGTGACTACAGAGGCTTTCCTTTTGTTCCAGCAAAATGTAAAATGTTTATATCTAGTATTTGGAATTATGTCCTCATGTTGTATTATTTTGCTTTAATCAACAGGTTTTATGAAGGCACTGTTAAATCTTATGACCCTATAAAAAGGAAACATGTGGTATGCTGCTCTTTCTTTCGTCCTCGCTCTCACCCCCTAAGCATGATTTATTTTGCTCATTTTGCAACTTTGTGTAGATATTATATGATGACGGAGACATAGAAGTACTCCGTTTAGAAAAAGAGCGGTGGGAGCTTGTTGACAAAGGTCGCAAATCTATGAAGGTTTTACCAACTTATTGCTTCTGCCATTTTTCCTTGAAATAAAGCAATTGAATGTTTCCAAGGCAATCAGAAGTGACTTTGTTTTTCCTTTGCACCATTTCAGAAGTCAAACTCATTGAAGCATCCCCAGTCAACTAAAGTGTAAGGATTGCCTTCTAATGAAGAATATAATCATCTTTATAAAATTGAAAAACTGTCATCAAAACACTAGGTTCTGTATAATTATGTTGTGCTGCTATTTTTCTTCATGGCACCATGTCTTGGTTATGGCATTTCTTTTTGTATGGAAGCTTGATATTTCTCTGAGAATTCCTTCTTATGCTCTTGCCTAAAATTTTTGTTACTGTTCTACAGATCGCCTGCACAGAAAAGTAGAAGTTTGGGTAACATACATCAGAACAAGGAATCAGAAAATATGTAATAGAAAAGTTTTCATCATTGTTGAAGTCTTTTACTTTTATGTCTCCAATGGCACCACTATATATTTATTGATTTTTTTTTTCTTTAGTACTAAAGGAAAAAGAACTCCTAAGAAAAACTCAAAGCGTGTAAATAAAGAGCCTGAGGTTAAAGATGACTTTGATGTATCAAATGCTGAACCCACTGAGGAATCTAAAGGAGACAAGGAAAAACAAGGTGAACTGCCTTTTACTTTCCAATTAATTTTAAATGATAAAAAAGTTATTGGTTTGCAATGTCAATGATTTTTTGAAATTGTAAATAAATCATCCAGGTTTGTTTCATACAAAAGATCTCACAAGTTGATATGGAGATTATTTTATATTTGTTATTTTGGGCAATTATATCATTTAATTTCTGCTTCTAATCATTTTGCATTTTTGCTTGGAAATGGAGTGAGATGGTGAACATTGGGCTACAATATCTCTTTATACACCATCCATGTTCAAACTTGCATATGCAAATTTTGTAGAATACATTTGTATATTGGTTCTTTATGGTGTTTTGTGTGGGTTACAAGTTCTCTTTATTGTTTATACACTGTTCATGTTTAAACTTCCAGATGCACTATATGGAGACTATGTTTGTATATTGGTGGTTCACATGACTTTATTTTCTTCCAGGTGGTTCTCATGGGGAACGTGATGAAAGGGTGACAGAGCACTTGACTGATGTGGATGAATCTCATAAGGAAGTTACATCAGTTTCTGGAGGAAAACACTTGGGAGACACACTGGAGAACCAAAATCAATCAGACGAATCTGATGGAGAAGTGAAATCCAATTCTGAAGGTAAAGTTTTTGCAGATACTGAGAGTATACCAGAAGATGCTCAAAAAGATGATGCAGAAGAGGACTCCCATCCTGAAGAACGGGAAGATGAATCAAGTGAAGGCATGCGAGAGGAAGCAAATAAAGACAAATCAGACTCTGAAGGGACTCAAGATGAAGACATTGATGGGACTACGCTCAGAAATCCAAAGAAAGCACGTATCGAAGCAAGTCCTTCCAATGAAGAGGATGCTGAGATATCTGATGATGAGCCTCTTGTATGTACCTTTTGCCATGTGTTTAGTTTATGCATTATGAATCGATCCATGCCAGATAATATTTCATATTTTGATTTCATTCTTATAAAATGCAGAGCAAATGGAAGCATAAAGTACAAAAATCAGCATCAAGGAAAGCAAGATAAGCTGTTAAGGTTGGAAACTGTCTTCTTGTCCAGAGGAAAAACACAGAAAGCTTGGTTCTTGAGTAGATTCTAATGCATTTTGTTTAGGTGGTGTAGTTGGCAGAAGGTGAAAGAAGGTGAAAGAGCCATTTAATGTTGTAAACAAACAGTAACGAATAAATTCGGAAGTGGTTGGCACTGATCACATATGAATGTAAAGTAACAATTGGCACTTCCGTATGGTTAAGTAGGAAAGTTAATCGCAATTTCCTGTAATTGCCTTGTATTAGTGGTAGAAAAACATATTGGTGTAATGGTTAATGGGGTGTAGTGTAGTTCATCTTTCTAACCACCAGGATTGATTTATAGATAGATCATTTGTACAGTTTAGTTGGGGATGGTGTTGTATGTTGCATATTCTTGTTTGATTTTGACACCCATCAAAATGATCAAGCTGACTTGCTAGTTTGTTTCATGTCAATTACTCTTTCTTTTTTCATTGAATTGAATTCGTCTTTTTTCCTTCTCTAATGTGTACGCGGAGAATTGAAGAGTTTATCAGATTGAGTGGGGCTGGGTTTAAGATCATGTCAAATTTCATTGCTAGTCTTTGGGAGTGCTCGTGAATTTTTTCCTTCAACTGTATGGAAGTTTCATGTCTAGATAGTTGGAACGAATCAAATCTTGGTTCTTTTTTTTGTTTTTAATTCATTAACGAAGTCAGCAACATTCAAGATTCAAATTACTATACAAAATTGATCTAGTTCATTTTTCAACTCTTGTTTTATAAGTGGACAAGTCATTAAGACGTGAAAGTTTCAAAAGAAAAAAAAAATCCTGTTCAAACCCATAAATTTTGATTTCTCCTTTAAATATGACTATTTTGCTTAGCAGGGGAATTTGTTTTCAACTTCAACTTGCAGTCTCCACACAATGAACCGGTAAAAGCGAGTATATTTTTTTTTAATTTATTGGAGATAAATATGTATAAATAGGCAAAAGCAGGCTTAAGAAAGAGATGAGCTTCTTGATAAAATTATGATAATTTTACTAAGTGAGCACAATCGATCGATATGAAATCCTGAAAAACTAATTGACTAACATAAGATGAAAGCTATTGTCACACCAACCCACTAATATAAGATAGCCAAGTGAATACAATCGATTGATATGAGATCCTGAAAAGCCAATTTATTAATATAAGATGAAAATTATTGCCACACCAACCCATTAATACAAAATGAAAGTTATTGCCAATAGAAACAAACTATATTGAGAGTCTGTCCACCTTCACAAGTAGTTTTCCCATTGAAAGATCAAACAAAAAAAAAAGATTAACCATTCAACCTCACAAAGGAGGAGGCAGAAAACAGGACGCAACCCTCTAGTAGAGAAGAAGAAAACACCCACTATACCAAAAAAGACAAAAGAAAAAAAAAACTGAGAAAATGAGCCACCACCACTCAGAATATTCATTCAACCACATTGGGTGTGCAGTGTGCCTCTTACTTTGTGGTCTATATCACATCTCTTTATTTATAAAACTTCTCTTAAAATGGTTTTATTTACACAATTTTATATCCTTGTGAATAAATCTGAAAACTAAAGTCAAAGCTATAGCCTCTCAATCACCATATAGCCTTAGCCATAGTTCATAAATAAGCTTTTGATTTTGGATCTCTTTCTAAAAGGTATAGAGATACTTATTTGGTGACCCTTTATATGCACCGACCAAATTTAATGTTATTACGAATTACTTTATCAATGAGATTAAAATAAAGAATTTTTTTTATAGAGTTAACACATTCTTCCATCCTGATCCATAATATTGTATACTTAAGTTAATTTTCAATAATTTTTTTATATTTTAATGAAGAAGTTTTATAATATTTATTGGTACTTTTTTATATTTAATTTTAGATTTATAATTTATTATGCACAACTAATTTGCATGGGTATTAATAATTGCATATGTCAATTCTACAGAAAATAAACATTAATTGGTCATGTAGGTATCTGTTTTTTTTTAAATATAATTAATTAATTCAGAAGAGAATAGATGATAGAGTACCATTCGGAAATTAACTTAAAAAAAAAAAAGAAAATCCTAATTTTCTTCACACCATTAATCAAGAAACTTAAAAAGAAAACCCTAAAATACATGTAATTATGTTATTTTAACAAAAATATTATGAAACTGAGTTTGAGCTATTAAGGCAACTCATTATTATAATCAAGGTATTAGAAAATTACTCGTATTAATGTACATTTCTCTCATTTAATTTTATAATTTTATATTATATTTATTTTTACACTTAATTTAATAAATATATTTATTATATAAATTATAAAAATAAAAATTAGTGTATATAGATACATAAAAGGAAAGGGTACTGGCATTCCAAAATTGAGCAGGGGAGAGAGGGAAAAAAAAAATTAATTAGAGAGTGGATAACAACTTAATTGAACAGAAAAGCAGCCGTTTTAAAAGATCAAAATGTGAATCGCAAGCAAGTCTCAAGAATGTCAAAGGAAAAATACAAGGAGAATTTGAAGACCTGGTCAATAGTCAAAATATTAAGGCAAAAATCCTTAAAGACACATGTCCCGTTAGAATTCACTTTTCACATTATTTTCATTCTTGCCATATTGCATTGTTGACTGTTTTTCTTTGTTTGCTGTCAAAGTAACCTCTCTCTCTCTCTCTCTTTTTTTTTTTTTTTTTTTTTTTTTTTGTTTTGCGTGTGTATGTGAGAAAGCAGAAACAAACCCATGAAGGTTATGTAATTTGTCTATTTATTGCTTTCCAAATATAGAATTTACTTCAATTTCGCTTTCATTTTCAGCTGCTTGTGAACCTTGCCTTTTTCTTTTTGATCTAAGCTACCTCTGCCTCTCTTGCTGTTCTCAACAAGGTTCTCTTTCTATATATATATATGCTCTATTAGTTGTATTGCTGTTGAATCTATTAAGAATTAGCATTTATTGCACTGTGATCTGTTTTCTTCTGGTAATTTTGTTGATTTGTTTTTCCCATTTTGAATTTATATGCTGTTCTGAATTTCTCAATAAGATCTTTTTCATTTCCCCTTTCTTGTGGATATTTACGGTTTTATTCATCCTCGGGGAAACTGGGTTTCTACTTTGAATCCTTTTCAAAGTTTATTCCTTTATATGGATTTTGTGGCTTCTGCTTAAATATAGATTGTGTTGAATCTGGGTAGTTGTGAAGAGTGTTTAATGTAAGTAATTTAAGTATCTTCCTTGAATTTGGTTCTTCATTCGTGCTCTAAAGTTCATGAGATTGAATTTCTCTTCCTTCCTTTTGCTTTGTTCTTCGCAATGTTCGTCTTCTTTCCTGAAATTTTTGCATTCTTTTACTAGCGAACTATGGGAGAGCAGTTGGGATTGCTAAAGGTGACTGTTGTACAAGGGAAAAAATTGGTTATCCGGGATTTCAAGAGCAGTGATCCTTATGTGGTGGTCAAGCTAGGAAGTCAGGTGATTCGAAGCTCTATGATCCTTTTTTATTCGAAGCTTTATGATCCTTTTTTATTCAAAGCTCTGAGTTTATGGATGATCTATCTTATATTTCTTCTTTGATTCTAAGCCCAGTTGCTCTATGATCTTCTCCATTTTTGTGTATATTAAATTCCTACTAAGCACATAAATAGAGACATATTGTTGTTGAGTGAATCCACTCCCCTCTCTCCCCCCACCGCGCCCCCGCCCGCGCGCCCGCGCCCCCCACCCCACCCCCCCCTCCTCCTTTTTTTCCTTTTAAATTTTGTTTCTTCTGGTAGATCTATGGATGAGCATACTTTGGTGTGAGTCCAAGTTCTTGCCTCTACTACTTTTCTCCTGTTGGTCTTCTTCATATCTTTCAGTAGGACGGTGTTCAGTTCTTTTACTTATTCGAATTATGTAAGTGACTAGTATCTCTTGTAACAGACATCAAAGACCAAAGTTATAAATAGTTGCCTTAATCCAGTCTGGAATGAAGAGCTAAGCTTCTCCCTCACAGAACCTATTGGAGCTCTAAGTTTGGTGAGTTGAGAATTTCTTGAATCTTCATTTATTTATACTGCTAATAAGTTTATTATGTTCAGTTAAAGGGAAAAAGGAAAGAAAATAGAGGTAAAAAAATTATTATTATTATTATTATTATTATTATTATTATATTTTTGGACCTTTTCCAAGTTGTGAATGGGTTCAACAGTACATTTGACAAAGAATTATTGATCTGCAAATACCATATTGGTATGTAATATTGTATTTACCATATTGATACTGCTAATTTGAAACATGTCTATGTATAACAATTTGATACTCTAATGGGCTTATTAAGATAGAGGGCTATGATTATGATTGAGCAAAAGAATTTTGCTAAACATAGTTGCGCTTGTTGGGATTGTGCAATCTCAGCTGTCCAGTGAGTTGTGCCCCACAGTGGGATCTCGATCACAATGGACGTCTGAGATTGCAGAGTTGCAATGCAAATGGCTGATTTTTGAGCCAAACGAATGGAATGTGAGCTGCTGCCAGGCAGTAAATTTTGGTAGTGTCCTTCCAAGAGCTACACTTTCTCCATGAAATTGCTTGGTCATTGCATAATCAGTGAATTAGTTTGAAGACGCCAAAATTGTCCTGCAGATTTCTGTGGCATATAATCAGATTGATGTTTCGACAGGAAGTATTTGATAAAGACCGTTTCAAGGCAGATGACAAGATGGGGCATGCTCACCTCAGCCTTCAACCAATTGCCTCTGCTGCTAGGTTGAAGCAGATTCTGCAGGTGTGTTCTGGTGAGACTATTTTAAGAAAGGTAGTTCCAGACTCAGACAACTGTCTTGCCAGGGAAAGCTCGATTAGTTGTATTGATGGTGAGGTGGTGCAGAGCGTATGGTTGAGGCTCTGTGCAGTTGAGTCTGGGGAGATAGAACTAAAGATTAAGTTGATTGATGCTCCTGTTGCCTCTTCAAGGTAGTTCAGAGCTTAGAATTGTGCGATGAGTAGACTTCCGACAATGGTAGTCGGTGGTAGATGTATCGGTAGGCTACCTTGTACACCTCTAATTGTATCAAATAGATTTTCAAAGTAAGGTATCAAAATTAGTAAAGATTTCAGCTGGCTCATGCAAGACCAAGCTTCTTTTGTCTGGGTGTGCTCGAGTGCAATTGTGTCTGCTTTTGAAATTGTTATCAAGTTTGATGAGATTTTTAACTCTTAAATGTGAATGTGATTCTAGTTTAAAGATTGCATGTGATTTGGCAGTAATATGCAAAATCATTTTGCTTTGTAAGAAAGAAAAGAAATTCTTTTTGGGACATCTGATGTCATCAAATGTTGTTGCAATGTGAATATATGCTTGTTTGCTTATGCATGCTGTTTAATCAGATGATTCAGCCATGTTCATTTCTGATTTGAATTACGTTCATTTCTGCCATGTTAGGAGGACAGGGAATAGAGAGGCACGTAACTTAGCTAGTAAAGTAGTCCATGACGCTTCCTTTTTGTGTTGCTCTCTCTGTCGGTTGAGCTATGTACTGTCTATTTTGCCTATTAAGGCTTTCAATGAATTGATATCTTTGAGGAGAAAAAAAAAAAATTCAGATGATTCAGCAGCCACGTGTTCAAGTGTAATCAAGTTTTCAAAGTTTGTACAATAGTCCAATGAGAATAATGTGATGTCATCATTGTTGTTTGTTGGAAAATTTTATTTAGACTTAGGCTTCGATTGATTTATCTGAAATATTTTTTTGAAAAATGTTTTTCATATTTTTTATCACTTAGATTATTTAAAAAAATTGATTAATAAAAAATATTTTCTTTATGAAATAAAAAATTAAATTTTTTTAAAGAAAATTTTTATTTTTTAAAAGGAAAAGTATTTTTTACTTTAATAATTTTATTAAAATATGAATAAAATAAATATATATTATTAATTTAATATTATAATTAAGAACATATTTTTTAGAATACATTTTGCATAGAAAATTTTTTCATAGAATAGAAGAACCTTAGTCTCTGTTTATTTTATGAAAAATATTTTTTTAAAAAATATTTTTTTTATTTTATAATATTTGAGGCATTCAAAAAAATAGGTCAATAAAAATATTTTTTAATTGAAATAAAACAATGCAATTTTTAAGAGAAATGACTTTCTACTTTTAAAAGAAAAATTATTTTTTAAACTTTGACAATCTTGTTAAAATATAAAAATATTTATATATATATATAATATAAATACATACTATTAATTTAACATTGTAATAAAAAATATTCAAGTTATTTTCTATAAAACAAATGGAGTCTTAATTTATTATAATTTAAACTATAAATATATAACATGTGAATGGTCATATATATATATATATATATATATATATATATATATATATATATATATATATATATATATATATATATATATATATATTGATTTCACGATAAATCAAGTCTAAGCAAATATTTCTATTATTTATTTATTTTGTTCATTATATTTGTTTTATCCTTTGAAGTATCCATCAAGGTAATGTTGAAGCTAATGAAACTAATTTTACCTCATTGCAATTGTGGAAGCGTTAAACCCATAAAAAAATATAAATAAATAAAACAACATAACAACGATATTTACATGGTTGATGTTCTCCTAAAGGTATATCATCTTCTACTATCAATAATCTTATAAAATAAATCATTAAATTCAAAGTTTTACTCACTGCTCATAAATCTCATTATACTCAAGAGATTTCACATGTTACTCTATTAAATACATTAATTTGTTTCTCCCATTGATTTTTAGACATAATTAAATATTTATTACTTTAACTTCACAGTATACTGTGAATGTCTTCTCTCTAGATTACAATGGATGATAATCCTTTATTCTTTAATTATGCACACTCTTTCCATGGGTTTAAGTTAAAATAATCTTTCTCATAATACTCTTATTAGTTCCCTCAATCCTAATCTAAATAAAAGTCTCACTCAAATTTAGAATAACGCTATTTTATAAATATTTAAATATTATAATAAAAAATGAAATATATATATATATATATATATATATATATATATATATATATATATATATATATATATATATATATATATATATATATACTGTATAAAGTTTTAGGCATATGGAATATATGTAAACATGCATTAATAGCATTGAATAGAAACGCTAAGTTAATTAGGTACCACTTAGGATTTATATATTTTTATCAAATAAATGTAATTAAAATAGTAAAATAAATAAAATAATATTTTTATTTTAAATAGATAATTAATTATATATATTAAATTAATTAATTATATTTATCTCCTATATTAATTTTTTATTTAAAAATGTAAGTAATAATAAAGAAATTTATAAAAATTTTCATGATATTATAATTACTTATAATTATTAGTCATAATTATATTAAAAAAAAACACAAGTGTTGAATACATTATAATCCTATGTGGTGCAAATAAATTATTTTTTCGTATCGCGAGAAAACATATTTATTTTATATATTGCTCAATTTATCTACAATTTTTATAATATAATTTTAAATTTTAAATAATTTTAAAATATAGTATGCATGAATTTTTACAAAGAATAAATATTAAAAATTTTAAAAAAAATAAAAAGGAAACTTAAAGAAATTTAAAATTAAAATAAAATATTGATGAAATATTTAATAATTTCATTAAAAAATTAAATTTTAAATAATGAAATAAGTAAATGTGATAATATTTTGATAACCCATTTAAATGACCAAAAATACTGATAATTTGTGTCAACATTTTAATATTTATGGTTTTAATTAAGATAGCTTCAACATATATAAAACCTTAAATTTTGATCTGATCATTTTTTTTTATGATTTTAAATGCAATTTATATATGATAGGAGTGGTAAGCAGTATCAAATAAAACTTAGAAGTATAAGTATGGAAATAGTTATTTAAAAAAAATGAAAATTGATATAAGCATAAACCTTTAGGGTTAAATTTTTCCCTTTTCTTTTTAAAAAATGAAATTAAATTAATTTCTATCTATAAATTTTTTTCTGTTGAGGCAGTGAGTGTAGAATAGACTTTGAGGCGTGATGAATCATTATCTTTAAGGTATTAATTGCCCCTACTAGATTGTTGTAAGGTTATGACAATATACCTTCAAGATACAACAAAGCCTGAAATCTGCAGACAGCAACTCCTAAAGATTTCCCTTAAGAACTCTTTATACGAACCGAATTTAGAAATACCAGAAGAAAAGAAGAAGAAGTAGAAGTAATATATATATATATATATATATATATATATATATATATATATATATATATATATATATATATATATATATATATATATATATATATATCTGGATTGAAAAACTCATCCATATTTATAAAGAATGAAAAGTCATGGCACCTTTACTAGATAGACACATCTGTCTATCTCCAATAGATACAACTGTTTGTGTAAAAGATATGTTTATTTATTAACAGATACCTATACAAATAGTTGTGACTATTTGTATAGAATAGACATGTCTGTTTATTAACAGACACCTATACAAACAGTTATGACTGTTTATATAGAATAGACACGTCTGTTTATTAACAGACATATCTATTTGTTAATAAACACATATGTTCGCAATTTATTTATGAAAATTACAATAAAATAATTATTTTATTTCAAATATATACTTGCCAAGTGTCATAATAGAATAATATATATATAATTCTATACATATTTCACTCTTGTCATTCCTTCACATTCTTATACTTTAACAATATAGGAATTATTTCTCTCTATATTGTTTAACATTCAAGCTATTTATAACAATCCCCCACTTAGCTTGTATTGTTAGATCCCATTGTTTCATGCATAATAAAAAGTATCTTTCGATTTAAACTTTTCCTTAGTGTAAGTACTTCAAAGTTCTAAAGAAATCATGGTGGTCTTAGCTTAAACCTAGATTCTTATTAAATAGAACCAGAAATACTATACACACGAATCAATTACTTCGACTTAAAAAGTTCACCAAAATTTTAGCACGAATATGGCCTTACGCTACCTCCTGTTTTCATGAACATTTACAAAAGTTATTCTCACTTTTGTTGAAGCGGCACCACTTCCTATATTTATATATGAGAAGTTTCTTTTGTATTAATATTAAACTTCATTAAGAGTATAAATATTCATCATTATTCCATTAACTTAGTACACTAAGTACTTAATTACAACATTTACTAATGACTTGTTTTTACCCTTTAAACTTTATTTAGTAATAATACTATAAAGTATGGTTCCCATCAGTGGTAAATTTAATGAAATATTCTAAACTCTAATCAACACATGTAATTATGATCATAACTCTTGAGAGCCATTTTATTAAAGGATTTGCTAGATTATTATAGGATTTAATATAAACATGGTAATAATACCATTAGAGACAAATTGTCTTACATTTTCATGTCTTCAGCTTTTATGTATATACTTTCAATTATATATTTTACTATAAGCTTTACCCATCATGAGTTGACTATCACAATATAAAGAAATAGATGGCACAGGTTGTGGCCACAACTTAATATCCGATAACAAGTTTCTCAGTCATTCTGCTTCTTTACCAACATTTGCCAAAGTTATAAATTCGGATTCCATCGTAGAATGAGTTATACAAGTTTGTTTCCTTGATGCCCAAAAAACCTCTACCTAAAGTGGACACCAAACCAAATGTTGACTTATTATCCTTAATACTACTTATCTAATTAGCATTTGTATAATCCTATGATCTCCACCATATTTGTTTCACTAGTCAATCATATAATTACATGTTTATAACATGAACTACATAAATAATTCACAGTGTAAATATGTACCTTATTTGCAGAAATAAATTACTCTATACCTTATTTAAAATGAGAGCATCCAAAAATAAAGAACCAAGCTAAACTTGCACACACACACAAATGCATACTCATTTGTTCTTTTGTCACTTATTATAAATGACTTGTAAGGCTCTTATTTTTACTACTCATAAAGTACTAACCTTTTGACTAATAAATTCATCTCTTTGTGCATGTAACTATTAAGAAGAATAGCATCTTTTAATTTGGTTACATCTTTTGGCTAAGGGACACAACTTTTTATATGGATACAACTCTTTATATGGTTTTAACAAAATTGAAAATTTATTGCATAATAATATATAGTTTATAATTCTTTTTTTTTTAATATTCAAAAACCCTTGTATGTTCCACACTAGGACTATTAGTATATCTTAACAATTTACATATTGCAAAAATAATATCAGGAGTAGTGCAATGCATAACATACATTAAGCTACCAATAGCACTAGCACACTCAATTTGAGTAATTATTCTATCAAAATTTTCAGTCAATTTGTAATAAATATCATATGGAGTATTTGTTTCCCTCAATATAATGAAATTGACAAAGAGTAAAACCCCATTATGTTATAACTAAGTAGTTTTAGGCAGATCCCTCAAGGATAATAAGCAAAATATAAATTTAGACAATAATTTTAAAATTCTCCCAATAATAAATTAACGAATAATAATATTGATTGTAGGTAAAAATGAAGAGAAAGGACAAAAAAAGAAAAGTTAATAGATTTTTGTTCCAAACTGTTATTTATAAAGTATTTGCATCTCTTTGAATATATACAATAGTTTACTTTGTATCTATTAGAATAATTACATCTGTTCACTTACACCTTTTAGAATAAATACAATCGTTCACTTTGTATTTCTTAGAACAATTACATCTGTTCATTTATACCTTTTACAACAGCTACAACTGTTCACTTTGTATCTCTTAGAATAATTACATCTGTTCACTTATGCCTCTTAGAACATATACAACCGTTCACTTATACCTCTTAGCACAGATACAACCATTCACTTATACCTCTTAGAATAGATACAACCATTCACTTTGTATCTCTTAGAACAATTATATTTATTCACTTATATCTTTTACAACAAATACAACCGTTCACTTTGTATCTCTTAGAAAAATTACATCTGTTCACTTATACCTCTTAGAACATATACAATCGTTCACTTATATCTCTTAGAACATATACAACCATTCACTTATACCTCTTAGAACATATATAACTATTCACTTTGTATATCTTAGAATAATTATATTTATTCATTTACACCTTTTAAAACAGATATAACTATTGGTAATAAATAGTTCATTTTGATGCCTTTTAATGAACAGATATAACTCTTTTAAAATGAGATAAATTTTATTATCACTAATATTTTTAACAATATCCCCACCTAGTTAGTAATAGACACAATTAATATGAATTAGGATTTATGCATATAAAAATATTTTTTCGACTTATGCTCATAAATCTTATTACCTTCTTTAACACATTTACCATAAGTTTTAGCATCATAATATAACCTTATATTTCTTCTGATTATAAGAATGTCATCAACATAAAACAAATTATCACATAAAAAACTTTTTAATGTGTAAGTATTTTTGAATCTGTTTAAGAGAAAAGTCGTATGTGGCATACAGTAATTTCTTTCTATAATCATTCAAACTAGAAGTATGATGTGTTATTGTTCCTCATAATTGCAATGATTGAGGAACTAACATCTGATGAGTTATTGAGAATATGAGCTCCGCATGGCAATTTATCTTCTTTTCTTGATCTGCTTTTACCTTCTTAGTAAATATAATTTGTTCCTTAAAATGATCAAGTTTCACGAACTCTTAATTCATCACGGAAATATGCTTAGACTCTATTGCGATTAATACCTTAAAATTGTTGAGGCAGTGGGTGTATAATAGGCTTTGAGGCATGATGAATCACTATCTTTAAGGTATTAATTGCCCCCACTAGATTGCTGCAATGTTATGGCAATATACCTCCAGGATACAACAAAGCCTGAAATCTGCAGACAGCAACTCCTGAAGATTTCCCTTAAAAACTCTTTATACAAACCGAATTTAGAAAGACTAGAAGAAAAGAAGAAGAAGTAGAGGTAGAAGTAGTGTATATATATATATATATATATATATATATATATATATATATATATATATATATATATATATATATATATATATATATATATATATATATATATATATATATATATCTGGATTGAAAAACTCATCCATATTTATAAGGAATGAAAAGTCATGACACCTTTACTAGATAGCTACATCTGTCTATCTCCAATAGATACAACTGTTTGTGTAAAAGATATGTTTATTTATTAATAGATACCTATACAAATAGTTGTGACTTTTTGTATAGAATAGACATGTCTGTTTATTAACAAACACCTATACAAATAGTTGTGACTGTTTGTATAGAATAGACATGTCTGTTTATTAATAGACATATTTACTTGTTAATAAACACATCTGTTCATAACTTATTTATGAAAATTATAATAAAATAATTATTTTATTTCACACATATACGTGCAAAGTGCTATAATAAAATAACATATATTTATTTATATATATATATATATATATATATTCTATACATATTTCACTCTTGTTATTTCTTCACTTTCTTATATTTTACTTTCTTATATTTTAATAATATAGGAATTCTCTCTCTATACTGTCTAACATACAAGCTATTTATAACATTGTCAACAACGACATGATTGGTTATCATTTTGGATGATTTATTTTATGGTCTTTTTATGATCTAAGTTTTTTTTTTTTTATATATCTAATTTTTTAGTTATTTTAAAGTTTTTTTTTCTTATAGAAGAGATAATTTAATTTATTTTAAATTAATCTAAGAAAAATTTAGCATAAATGTGTCACTAAATCCTTCAGAACTCCTAAAAATTGGGTATACTCATGCTAAACGAAAAAAATAGGGAAATAACTATTAAAAAGGAAAATAAAAAATAATAATTGAGCCACCTAATTTTTTTTTTAATTGAAAAACCTCAGATAATTTGAATTATAAAGTTTTTTTTTTTTATTTTTAAAATAATTATAAAGTGGTATTTGATTGACCAGTAATTTCAGGATTATATTTTACTCTCCATGTTGGTTTCTTTAATATTTTATGAATTTAGGGAAGAGTATTTGCGAATACTCTGCCAAAATTTAGATGCATTAATTTCGTTCTAAATCTAATTATTAATATTGAATCTATTTAATTTTATATATTTTAATAATAAAATAATTTTTATTAATAATTTATATTTTAAAAATTTAATAATGCTATAAAATATTTAAATTTTTTTATTTAAAATATTATATATAAAAAGTTATAAATATTATTATTTAAAATATATATTTTATATTTAATTAATTATTTATATAAATGGGTTTAAGTTATGGCAGGGAAGGAGTCA
Source organism: Hevea brasiliensis (assembly GCF_030052815.1). Classification (NCBI taxonomy): domain Eukaryota; kingdom Viridiplantae; phylum Streptophyta; class Magnoliopsida; order Malpighiales; family Euphorbiaceae; genus Hevea; species Hevea brasiliensis. The sequence goes on along the minus strand of NC_079495.1, from coordinate 90,607,370 downwards.
AAAAATTTTCTTTGGGGGGCCTAAATACAATACATCGATGATATATATATAATTTATGTTATACCAAATCATATAATTTAATAGTATAAAATTCAAAAACATAATAATCATTAAAATTAAATAGAAATTAGATATTAATAAAACAATAAAATAAATATATTAGTTAAAAATAAATGCATATTTAAATTAATCTATGTAAAATATGCATAAAAATTGACACTACTAATTTAATTTACTTATACAGATATAAATAAAATAATTTTTTTAATTTGAATGTAATAAATAATAGAAAGTTAAATGAGAGGGAAGATGAAGTAAAAAAAATTATATTCTACCCATAGAATGAGAAGAGAGCAAAAATAAAAATAAAAAATAAAAAAAACCCAATCTGAGTTTAGATTATGTGATAGAAAATTATTAAATTAGCTTAAATTTAATTTTTAATAACAACCACTAATCAAATTTTAATTTGTAAATATAAAATTTTGATTAATTATTGAACTTTTATATTTATTTACTGACAATCAAATAATTCTAATATTTCAATTTAAATTATAATGTATAAATTATAAATTATTAGGGTTCAATAGAAAATTTAAAGGGAGCAATTGATGAAAAATAAAATTTATTATACATCAATTTTTTTTATATATAAATACATAGATAGACTAATAAAAAAATTTTGAGAAATTAATTAATTAAAAAAATTAAAATTTAATGTATCTATTAAAAATTTTTAAAAATAATTGAGGGGTCAAAACTATCTCTAGTCTCTCTTATCTACCTTCTTCATTACATATTACATATATATACTGAAAAAAAAAAAAAATCATGAAGTTTGGGGTCCAAGGCCATCCCTAGCCCCTTCCCCTCTGCTACTGATTAATAGGTATTCGATATATAAAATTTGACATATCCTAAAATTTAAAAAATTGTGTTAAATTTTATTAATAAAATTACTATTTTAAAAAATAAATTGTAATATATTTTATGTAACGCCCTTACTTTAGACCGTCCGTACATTCTACTGTTTTGATAACTAACATATGTTCGGACAACCAGAATATCTGGAATTACACTCAAACTAGAGTGAGGAGATATAAATTGATTGAATAAAGATCAAGAAAAATTAAGAAAAAAATAAAAGAAATGAAATGCCAATAGGTTAAAGGAGTCGAGGTCCCGGCGATGGGTAACCCTAACGGAAAGCTACTATGAAGACAGTTGCCAACCCTCAGACTCGTGGGGAACCCTGTGAGATAAATATTTGGGATTTAATTAAAGGATTTATGAGGTTTAAATGATAATAAAAATATCAAGGAGATACAAGAAAATTTATGCTAATTGGTAAAGACAATTAAAACTCGTTGAACATAATGAAGGGCATTTTGATCATTTTACCCTCAGTGTTGAATCTTGACCTTCAATAAAAAAGAGTGAGGATAAAACATTTAAAATAAATAAAAATCATAAGTTGTGTAATGGAAAAAAGAAAAGAAAGCAAAAAGAAATAAAATTGAATTATGACATAAACATTACCATATGATGACACAAGCATGACTAAGCATGATGATAAAATGACATCATTAAAAATTTAATGTAATTACATTAGGATAAATATAAATACATAAGACAAATTACATTAATTAAAAAGAGATCATCTTCTTCCCTTGCTTCATTTGGCCGAACCACCATAGATAAAGAGCCTTCACCATTTTCAAGCTTCAAAGCTTGATTTCCCATGTTGTTCCACCCCAAAACTCCTAAGTCGCTTCACTAAAAATTGATCCTACACCTTGAGGAAGCCATAGGCAGCCAAGAATTGAAGGGAAACTTGAAGTTTAGCAAGTCAAGTTTGGTCACAAGTGAGGTTAGTGCAAGATTTTCCTGACCTCTCTTCTTTAATCATGATAAGCATGTTAAAAGGAGTAGAAATTGTATAAGATTGAAAGAATATAATGAGTAATTGGAGACCCTATATTTCACCAGCCATGGAAAAGATGGGAGTTTGATGATTTTGGTTGAATTAATTTGTTTAATAATAGTGATTGATGAGTATACATGTATTAAAAGTTACATGTTATGAGTTTGCATGAGTTGAGAATTTGGAAGTTAGGGTTTTGACCTAAATTGGGGATTTGGAAGTTAGGGTTTTGACCTAAATTGGGGATTTTGTGTTGTAGCTTGAAATTGAAATTGTTGAGATCATTTATTGACTATTTGAAGTGTAATGAATGCGATTGAAGTTTGGTAGTTGGTTGGAATTAAGATTGTAAGTGTTGAATTTCTGTATAGGGAATTCTAGATCTTGAGTCCAGTATGGTCATGTGGCTATAAGTGGAGCCACATTGCTCCAATTGGTGTGAGGCCAATTGGAGATAAAATCTAGGATATAAAGCCACATTTTTTATGAGGAGACCCTGCTCAGAAACTGAACCTAACATGACCTAAAATTGGTTTAAATCTGGTTAACTAGTTGCTAGACCTGGAAAAATTACTCTATAAATAGTAAATATTCAAATGGGCATAACTCACTCTAGAAAGGTTAGAATGACCTGATTCTTGAACCATTGGAAATGTTAGACATAGGAGCACATTTTTCATGAAGAGCACAGAGCCCAATTCTAGCTCTAACCTAACCAATTTGCTAGAACAATTTAGGTCAACAATTCTAATCAGAACCAAAATTGACCTGAAATTCTGGACTTTGACCTATCCAACCAGTTTTGGCAAAAATGTCATAACTTAGCCCACAAAACTGAAAATGTGGTGAATCCAAAGTCAAAATCTCTATAAGACCTAGAACTACAACTTTGATGTTTTGACCAAAACCCAGAACCTAATGGAACTTAGACAAACTGCTAGGACAAATCAATAATCCAAATCCTGAAATTGAACTAAATAACCACTTGACCCCAGAACAATATTTATATCATATCTCCCACTAGGAAACTCTAATTGGGATGAGCCAGACTATTCTGGAAACCAAAGCCAACTTTGATTGAGGAACCTTCCTCAAATTTTGAGTGTAAGGACCCTAAAATGAGAATCAAATACACTGACCTGAACTTGAAATCCCGAATGCACAGGGTTCAGGAGTCCAGGTCAGTTAATTGGCTGTAACTCACCCTGCATAGCCTGAAAAATTGTGAATTTTGAACCTGAGTGACCTTAAGACATAGGGTAACAACTCATATGAACGACATTAGGCCTAAAAATGATAGTAACATGCCCAAATGACTAGACAAATTTTGACTCTAGAATTTGCCTGGTTCTGGAACAATAAAGGGTTAATGAACCAGTCCTGGAAAATTGACCATAACTTATGATTCAAAAAGGAAAACAAAGATAAGACATAGAGGAACAACTTCCATGAAGGAAGTGTAGTCAAACAGACCCTATATCTTAGCCAAATTGCTAAGTAAAGATAGGGGACAGAATCTGGACCTAAAGAAAGGTTCAAAAAATTATTTGATACGTGATATGTAAATTACCTAAATGGTTTGCCAAATACATAAGTTACATGAAAGTGAGATTAGAACCTAATTTTCCATTATAAATGACATGAAATTGCTATATAGCACTAATAATGCATAACATGAAATAATAAGTCCATAAGTACTTAACAACACTAATTTGCCCAAAGTATACCTAGACTTATGTATATAGCTTGAATCAATTGGTATACCTATTAGGGACTACAGATAGCAGTACTGTCCACATGAGCGATCATTGGTAGACAACATATATCTGATATGGTTGTTCTACAGGCTTTATGCTTGCACGTTGGCCATTGTGCATGATATGATTTTTGGCTTTATGGCTGCCCGCTGGCCTTGTGCCTGACATGACAAATATATACATGATAGACATATGAATGTCTAACTAGTATACTCCTATGTATCTTTATAATCTGTTATAGGTTACTTGGGCACTGATATGAACTTAATAAGACTGAATATGGAATAAGTAAACAGAAAATATCCTGATAAATTTATTTGCTCCCAAAGTTCAATAAATATGTAAATGACTCAAAATTCATTAAATCTACGTTTCTTTATGAAATTATGCAGGGAATAATTATATTTAATTATTTAGTTATTTTTACTTTAATTTATGCACCACTAAGTGTTATGCCTAGCGCGTTGATTTTTCCATCGCGTAGGTATTAGAGACCAGCAGCAGCAATAGCAGCAGTGTTCAGATAAGGATTTTATTAGAACTACATAGTGTGAGAGTCATCTTAGTAGTATATTTTTGGTAGGGCTCATTAATACCTATATTTTATATTTTGCTCATTGTACATAAATGGGACACGTAATTAAATTTTGAGATTGTATAATAGTTTGTAAATATTATACATGATTTTATATGAATGAAATAAAAGGTATTTACTTGAAATGAATGTGAGAAATGTGTATGAGCAAATAATGTTATGATATGATACACGAATAAAATGAGATGGATATGAAACTGTTTTAACAGGTGAATGGTAGAACTCGCTAAACACTAATAAAATAGAGGAGACTCTGTCCAGATCTCCATAAAAATAAAATGTATTGAAAAAAATTTCAACACATGGGATAATATGAATAAATAGAATTTAAATTAATAATATAAACGACAAGATAAAATAGAATACTCTAACACTGAATATGACACACCTTGCTCGACTACACTATAGACCGGATAGGGGGTGTTACATTTTATTTATAACACTTTAATATTTATAAATATACATTCTCTCATATTAACTTGATTTACTAAATTTTAAAAATTACAATATACTTAGTTTTCAACCCTTGGTGTTTATCAAAGAATTACCATATATCTTTCATGGTGATAAATATATATATATATATAAAAATTAAGTAAAACCTTAGTTTACATTTTAATTTATATATTAAATAATTAGTTTATTAAAAAAGGAAAGTCCTATTATTTATTTATATTATAGACAATAAACTTTTATTCAATTAAAATATAATACCACTTTTTTTATTTAAATAAATAATTTTTAAAAATAAATAAATAAATAATAAATAAAAAAGACTAGTAATAAGAAAAATCACAGCAATTAAATTTTTCAATATAATATCTATAAATGTAAAAAAAGTAATTTTTATTGGTCATTCAATTTCGAGGATCGTTTTGCTTTCGTTTCTTATTTTCAATCTGGGACAATGGCTAGATAATATCTATAAATATAATTTTTTTTTTTTTGTAAGTTTCACAATCTGGGACAATGGCTAGATTGTTATAAATTATATTTTAATTAATAATAAACAATATATGTAAATAATAATTTTATTAATAAATTTAATTAAAATTTAATTATTAATTATTAATAATAATTAATAATTAATTTAATAATATAGGTAAGAAAGCGGAAAGAAAGGGTAAAGGAAAGAAATAATATTTTTTTTAGGGGGGAATAAAAGTATAATTTTGTTTTTATTTTTACTTTAAAAATTTATTAATTTTTTTATGAAACAAATTTAAAGTCGAGGAAGGTTGCTCCGTGAAAAAAAATTTCTTGCTTTGAAAAGATTCATCTGAATAGCGTTCGGCATTTGTAATTCCTTCTTTTTGTGCAGAAGAAGCAATGAGCTTCAGGTTTAAGCCTGTCTCGCAGCCGAGCAACCCTGAAGTTAACGAGGGCGGTGAAAAGGATAAACAAATAAAAACTTTGGATCTTGGAAATGGAAGCCAAATCCTTTACATACCAAGGTTTTTATCATTTGACGACTCATGGAAATTCTTTGATTACCTCAACTCTCACATCCCTTGGACAAGACCGACCATTCGTGTCTTTGGTCGCTCCTGTGTTCAGGTTTTATCTCTATTCTCTTTCTCCCACGCTGAGATTGTGAATTCCCTTGTTTCTTTACCTGAAAAGGTTTCTGGGTCGTTTTGTTTTTGATTTTGTGGGTTTGTTTGTTAAGTGTTTGTGGGTAAGAAATGAGATTGTTCATTTTCCCCTGAACCGAAAGATGGTGATATCATAAATTTTGGGGAGGGAATTCTGACCAAATTGATCCTTTTTAATTGATTTGATTCCAAGTCAACTGAGAGTGTTTCTTGTTTTTGCCTCATTGCATGTAGGAGTCACTTGAGTTGTTCCGTTTTCAGATAACTTTCAGTGAGCTTTTGTATCTATATATTGAGAAGATAATTTTGGATGGGGGATTGAGAATCAAAGATTTGAATTCCATATTTTAATTTGAAATGTATAAATAATTGTCTGCACTATTGAAGAACAAGTAAGAAGAATAGTGGGTAGTAGTAAATGCTACTATGATTGTATTGAGTACTTTTGAATTGGAGATAAAGGTAAAGATGTGTGTTACCTAAATAGTAGGACTTTTTATGATTCTATGTGGTGCAGATGATAGTTGCCCTTTGGTGATGTATCAATTTTATAAGCAAAGTGAAGGTATTCCTCCAGTTAGAGGATCTAATTTATCACACTTGTATTGCAAAAATCAAGAAAGTTTGTGTGAAGAAATTTTAGAATTGGCTGGATTAATTTACATGAATCCGGTGAATTACTGTTGAGCATGCATAATTTGTATTGAGTAATGCTTCTTGTTTTCTTTGCTTGAACATTATGTTTATTTTGTGTTCTTGCTTGCTCTTGCTAATTGTTTATTGTATACTTATCTTTGCAGCCTAGAGACACGTGTTATGTTGCAAGTCCAGGATTGCCAGAATTGATTTACAGTGGCTATAAACCGCATGCCTACTCATGGGATGATTATCCTCCACTTAAGGACATCTTGGAGGCTGTAAGAATGTTTTGTGTCCAAATTCTTGTCATTATCCCTAATGAATATCTACGTTATGGGACTTGTTTATTTTTTCATTTATTAATTTCTATTTTTTTATTTATATTCTGAAGGTCCATAAAGCACTTCCTGGGAGTAAATTTAACAGCCTACTATTGAATAGGTATAAAGGAGGCAATGACAATGTTGGTTGGCATGCTGATGATGAGAAGCTTTATGGTCCGACTCCAGAAGTTGCGTCTGTTTCCTTTGGATGTGAACGAGATTTCTTGTTGAAAAAGAGACCCAATAAATCATCCCAACCCCAAGGTACCATGAAGTGTTCTCATCATCTTCTTTCCTTTTGTTAGTTCTCATGTTTAAGAGGGTCTGGACTGTAAAGCTGATGGATCTGTAGCTTGATTTTGCAATGTTGTATGCGCTGCTTTGTTTTGATGGTTTTGCTTGTATTGATTTGGCAAGTTCTTTGTCAAATCATTGCAGACACTACAATCCCTATGCTTTAGTGATCAGGTCATTGAGCATGTATGAAGCTGGCACCACAATCCATACAGTTTGTTATTGTGGATTGTTTTGTTATATCTACTGATAGGGTTTAACTTAGTTATTGCCTTTTGGTGTGAGCAGCAGAAAGAAGATCTGATGATGAACCTGCTAGCAAGCGATTAAAGAAGTGCTGCCATGTTGATCAGCATTCTTTTATGCTAAAACATGGATCACTATTGGTGATGAGAGGTTACACACAAAGAGATTGGCTCCACTCAGTGCCTAAGCGTGCAAAAGTAGAGGCGACTAGAATTAATCTTACCTTTAGACACGTTCATGGAGGGGTGCTGGGATGAAAATTTGGTTATTTGTTGCCCTGGTATTTATCATACCTACTTGGTTCTTGCTGAAATTTCTGCTGATGGGTAGTTGTATTCTGCGACTTAGAAGAGAGAGAATATTCATGAGTTGATATGAACATGAGAAATTTTGGGTTTGGTGTCTGTAAAATGAATTAAAATATACTGGCCAATCCTTTGATTGAGCATCCATTGTGGCCATCTCATACCCTGTAGGAATACTTGATGAATATTGAAACGTACATGATGAAGTTTGTTTTGCTTGGTTCTTGTACTATGAAAAATCAAGTCACCAGCCAGAAGCCATACCAAATAAAATCAAATTTTCAATTGGGTTAATTACTTGATTTTAGTTTGATTAGGAATTTGGACAAACAGAGGAATACTCTAATTAATGATATTAAATTTGCCATTATTTGATGAATAATGTTGATTGCCACTGCTGCTCTGCTTCAATTGAGGCAGAGCCTTCTGAATAGTAATTGATTCACGCATAATTGCAGCTGGAGTTCATGAGAACAATCTTTCTTGGAAGTGAGGCTTATCTAATGCATCTCCTTAGAAATTTACCATATCAACCAGAAATGTGTATGGTAAGAAGAAATTGTGGCTCCACATTTCCTGCAAATTTAAAACCAAGCTACTTTTCACAAAGATTGCTACATTTGCATCTTGGTTTATCAGCACATTAGGGCCTGTACAACTACTCATTTGAAACCTGTAGAACAGAATAGCTACCACCATTCTTATCGGCCCTTAGTACTACAAACCCACTACAGAGTAGATGCCTGAGTTTTTGAGATATTCTTTTTATAGCTAAATTGACTGCAAATTGAGAAATTTGCAGGTGTACAATATTCAGACTGCAGTAATGAAAGCCAAAAACTGATGCTCTTTTTATGCATGGCTGTTTGTTTATAATTAGGACCACCTTCAGTTTGCTAGCAGTTGGAGTTTCACCAGAGACGGCTATTTCATTCCATCTTATCTAACTTGTTTGGAACCATTTTTATATTATTATTCAATGTGAATTTAATTCAAATAATTCTATAATACGAATTCTATGCAAAAACTCCATTTTTTTCATTCTCTTTTCACTATTTGGAGAATGCCAAATAATTTTAAACATATAATATCCTATGTTATAGCCAGGCAGATATAAAAACAAATCTTAGAAAAGAAATTGCTACTCCCATGTTTGGAATGTAAAATTCCACAAGAACTCAATTGAATTCAATTAATTTTTTTTTTTGTTAATTTTGATATTTGGAATGAAATAATTCAATTAATTTCTTTTTTTTTTGTTAATTTTCATATTTGGAATAAAAGAGTTTAATTATTCTTAACATAAAAAAAATTTTTCATTTTAGAAGAAATAAAAATAACCATGATTTTATGAGAATTCAATTGAATTCTTTTCTTACAAATGATTTATTCCAAAGGAAGCCACTGAAAAACTGAGTGAAAAAAGAGGAGGGAGGGATGTCTATTGATTGGGGGCTTGGACATCAAGAAAGAAAGTAGGGCTTAAAACGGTTGCAAAACAAGGTATTCTAGCTGTAGACACCATATTTTGGCTGGTCAATAAATTCATCATTTGGTAGAAATGACAATTATAGTCTAATTAATTTTCATTTGTTAGTTCATTAATTTCATGTAATTTCTGAATCGGGATCCGATCCTAACACTATCCGATCTCAATAAAGGTTACAAATTTGTTGTAGTCCGATCTTGGGATTGCCGAACTCAATAATACTAGTTTTAAGTTTCATCAATAATACCATTCAACGAATTCATCATTTGGCAAAAATGACAATTCTGGTTTAATTGATACGCAATTGGTCTACATATGTTGAAGTTTTGATGTTCATCTGTTTCGTGCAGTAAGTTTCTAAATCGAGGTCCGATCCCAACATTACCCGATCTCGATAAAGGTTATAATTCTGTTGTCATCAGATCTTGGAATGGCCTGAACTCAATGATACTCGTTTTAAGTCTCATTAAGCTCAATCCTATATGCTTGTTTGAGTCAGAGTTTATCAGAAGTTTGAGTGCTGATTATCCGATCTCCGAGCTCATTCTTGTTTTAGTTTTAATTCAAATTTAATTTCCTGGTTTAGATCCAATTTCTGTCTGCAAATAACTCGATCCCGATAATTGTTTTATTTTGTTCTAGTCTGGTCCTCAGACTATTTGATCTCAATAAAGTTAAATTTTATATACTTGCTTAAATTTCAATTTTGTTATCGATTGAAGTTCTGTTTTATTTCAAATTTCTATGCTGTTAGTCTGATCTCTAAAGGACATTGTATATAATTGAACTAATAATCTAATGCCGATCATGTGATTATCCGATCTCGATAAGAAAATAAAAAAGATTGATCTTAAAGAAATCTTTTATTAAACATTTGATTACATCATTCCACGGGCGGGTCCTCCCTAGCCTGCTCATTAGTTACATTGTTTATGTCCTCTCCCTTTGGTTCGCTCTCGCTCTCAGCCTCAACACCTGGAGCAAGCTGCTTGAGCCAGGTAAAGTCCTCTTCAGGATAGCACTTGATGAGCTCGGCTAGGAGATTGCCATGGGCCTGCACATAGGTACCGGCTTCCCTCTCCAAGGCTTCATTCTCTTTTGCTTTTATATCCTGAGCAAACTTAGCCAGGTCGGTAGCTCAACTGGCCTAGGCATCTTCGAGTTCCTTCCGTAACCGAGCTATTAGCTCTTTAGAAGACTTTGCCTGTTTCGGGTATTCGCAGCTAAAAGCTGCCCCTTTAGAAGCCATGGCCTCCTAAATCGCCTTAGAAATCTCCCTCCTCAGAAAGGCCACTACATAGGAAGCCCTCTAAACCCAACTCAAAGAACGCAGGTGAAATTCATTCCAAACCCAGGTTAAGGGATAATAAGAATAAACAAAAGGCCAAATAGAAGAATAGGCCAACATTAATGAAAAAGGACTTTGATAAAACAATCTATGTGGAAGCCAAGGGAATGCACTTTGAGGTCCACTTTAAATTTATCAATGAGCCTCATATTTTGATGGTTGAGATTGCTAAGAAGACGGTGAAGAGCCCACAATTCGACTTTGTACTCTTGACTGATCTGTGCCAGCTCGGATTTATTTAACAAGTACTAAACTACGCAGTAATTATGACTGTCTAGGCTACCAAATATGATGGAAGAGTGAATCTAGTTTATTTAGAGTGCTAAAAACTAAGAGAACAATGAACTTAAAATGAAACAATCTATTAAAACAATTTTAGAATTAAGATTTCACACTTTAACCTTATTATGAATTCAATTTTGTCTATTCATTGGATTGAGAATCGTTGCTTTGATGAAAATTAATCCTAAGGTATCTTAGGTCCTCTCTCAAGGCACCTAAGATGTATTTCAATTAGAACCAAACCCTACTTTCATTTGTGATTAGTCCTAATAAAAACCCTTTAAGATCTATGAGTAATTATGGAATTCCACAAAGGATTTCAACCTATGTCTAGGTCAGATTTCCTAAGTTTAACACTCCGATTTTCTAATACTAACCTTCACCTTTCAGTTCTTCAATTAGTATCTTATATCATATCTTAGTGAGTACCGGCACATAGCATGCATTAAGAACACAGAGCATTAAATCAAAGAACAAAACTCAAATCTAATAAATAAAACTCAATATTTATCCATGATAATGATTTAAAGCATTACTCTCCTAATTCCAGAATAAAAAAACTACTCACTCATGGTGAATTTAACAAATATAACAAAAGTAAAACTAAAGAACATAAAAAGCAACCTAAAGAAATAGAACAAAAGAACTGAAGAGAATTCTCTGCAGCTTTGAACTTGTGGAACTTAGACTGAGGACTCCACCTTGATGCTAATGGCTTGTTTTTCAAGATGGCTTAGAGAGAATGGCGAATATGTTTCTGTATGAGGATGTGTGTATGAAGATAAGCAATCCTCTCTCTATTTTATGCTACTTCTATTTATATTTAATTTCTTAGGGTTAAGTTTTTAGAGTCTCAAAGACATTAGAAGGCTGTTCTTAGTGTAAAAACTAGAGCTGGAATCAAATTAGGAAACTGGTTATTGACTAATACATGGCCCGTGTGTCACTACATAGCCCAGGGCCATGTAACTTACTGGAACTTGAAGGTTGCATCTCCTATTTGGGTAGAAGGTTACACGGGTCCTTGGCTAATTACATGGGTCCAATTACACGACCCGTGTTCTATTGTTCTTCTGGAAATTCTTCAAGCTTTGCTAGACAGAATCTTACACGGGTCTCTGCAGGTTACACGAGTCGTGTTACACGGCCCGTGTACTGTGTCTCCTCTTTAACTTCATTGGTTTCTCCTGATAGCAGGTTACATGGGTCTGTGGTATGTTTACATGACCCGTGTAAAGCGTATCAGCAACAATGCCCTTCTTCTTGAGTTTTTCCAAGTTTCTTTCTTTACTCTATGCTTTAGAATTCCCTCAAAACACCTGAAAATATGCAGAAAACATAGAATTTAGTGCAGAGTAATGAAATTTACAAAAGTTACTGAATTTAATGATTATTCATGAAAGTAGCTATCTAAATGCTACGAAATGCTATACAAATATGCTTAAAAGCATCTATACAATATAAGTGTATCAAATAGCCCCAAACTCGAACTTTTGATTGTCCTCAAGCAAATCAAAACCTTTTAGAACATAGTTTAGGGGAAAACTCAGAACATAACCATAAATTCAATATGCATACAATTGAACTCCTTCAATCCTTCATACCAACAACCTTTTTTCAAGGCATAAGAGTTTCAATAGCTGCCTGTTCAAAGCTTCACTCCCTTTATGGTATTTCAACTAATTATTCCTCTATGCAAGGCTATTAATAAGTCACAAATAACTTGTTTTATCAGGATAGCCTTAAGAAATACCTAATCTCCCCAAATTTGCCTCTATTGAAAATTATTGGTGAGTTTAATTAAATTCCAACTCCATAGCACACACTTTTAAAAGATCAAAAGGTCTTTAGAAAGGTTGTAATGGGGTTAAGGGATAATGATTTGGTTACCAATGAAGGGTTTTAGGGAATGCAAATATGAGGATAGCTTTCAAGCACAAAGTTCTAAGTATACTAAGTTTGTTCTGCTGATTTTGTGTGGGGAAGAAGGGTTCTTTATAGTGCTAAGCATACTTTCATGATACTTTTGGGACTTTTTTTTTATATGTCTCTTTTGTCCTTTCCCATAAACTCATTGCTTTTACTGGGTTGGAAAGAAAAATTTTTCTTTGATTTTAATTACACACTTGCATTCTTCTTAGTTTCCACACCTTCTCCCCATCTTTCTCTTTTTGTACTTGAAATGCCTATCCTTTTATGCATTAGGCTTTCCTCAAAAAGGGTAATGGTTAGTGTTTAGGCTAGAGGCTGGGTAAATAATTATGGATAAACAAGGAAAATTTTATAGGTAAAAATATGGGCTTAAGTTGGGTATAAGAGATATATTGTAGCTGGGGGTGGCTAAGGCTTAATGAGGCTGTATCAAAGAATGCCTTAAGCATCTCTTTGTTAAGTATATGCTAGGATTTCGCCTCGATAGGTTTATGAAACATGTTCTAGAGCTGGTGAGACATTTTTTTTAAGTTTATTTGTATTTCAAAAACCTTTTCCTAATTTTGCAAGTTCAATGTGACAGATTAATAGCTATGAAGGGGTTTAACTAGTCTAGCTCCACTAAGGTGATTAAGTTTTTTCGAAAACAACATATTAAAGCCTTTTTGCCTATCCAGATACATTCATTCCTTAATTCCATGAAGTCCAATTATTAGCTTATTAATATTTTTTGTTACAATTCTAAGTTAAAAACTAAATTCTCAAAATTTGCAAAAATTTTATGGATTTTTGATACACAAGTATAATATGAATATAGTTAAGCGATGTAATGAAATGTAAGGTGAATGCAATGTATGAAATGCATTTGTAACCCCAAACTCAAATTTGACATTATCCTCAATGGCAACACAATATGCAAAATTAAGAGATGGCACAAAAATTTACGAAAAGGCAAATCATGTATTAAGAGTTTAAAGTTTGGACAAAATAGCAAGGATCAGAGACCTATAAACATAGTTTAGGACTAAGGTATATAAGTTTTATATGAAAGAACCTATCCTAAATTCCTAACTCTAGAAAGTCTCTGATGGTGATGATGGTCCCTCTGCATTGAACCTCTTAATTATCATATCGAGCTTGGTGTGGGCTTCTTGGAGGCTGTCTTTTAGCACCTGCATCCTATTGTTGAAGGTGGTCTCCATGCGCTGAAGGTATGCAAAGACAGGGTCTATAAGTGGTGGTGTGTATGGAGGTACTCTAGCAGGGGACTCATGGTGGAGTGGCTCTTGTGCTTTCTCCTTCTTCCTGCCCAGGGATGACGTTCCCTTCTGTATCAACAAGGAAGCGTGTTTTTCTAACCTTCTTACATATCCCCATGGATATGCAGATGGTTTGATTGATCCTAGTGATGCCAGTGATGGAACGCTACCTATGATATCCAGGGATGAACCCAAAGTGGAGTGCTATGGCTGTGATGAGGCCGCTAAGCACTATGTGCCCCGTAGGCTGGTGGGATATGTTGCGCAGATGGTTGCACAAGAAGAAGTTGGTGCTACAACATTGGCCAGTGACCATGCACCATAAGAAGAAAAGCTCATTGGCGTTTACAACGCCCAAGCTATCACCTCGTCCAGTGATGGTGTGAGTGGCTAGCCTGTGCATATATCTCAGTGTGGGGCTAGTGATACTTGAAGATTTGGACTTCTTGGAGTTGTAGACGTCAGTGTTCGGTGCAATGGAGCTCCAAAAGTAAATACTATTGTAGATCATCCTGTTTTGTGAAATCTCCTAGTGCCCGATGCTATCAAAACCGAATATTGCATTAAATTCATCAATGTTCATTACCCGATCGACACTAAGCAGTCTAAACTTGATCCTGCCCCTGTCCTCTCTGTCTGTAGGCCATAAGGTGGCCTTAAAGCGCCCGAAGAACTCAAGTGTGGTGTCTCTATAGGCAGGGAACTAGAGTTGGGCGAATTGAGTCCATCCAATGCTTTTAAGCAACCCATCTATCTCTTCTTGCAGTCTGAGTTATTCTAGCAACCTGAAGTCCATGTATTTTGTTAAGATAATTCTCTTATTTTGAAGCCGTGCACATAAATCTCTGTGGGTGAAATCGTGGAATGGCCAAACCATGGAGAATTCCAGTTGTGCTGGCTGTGGGGGTTGTGTTTGAGGTTGGGGTGCTGCTTGCAGCTGTGGTTGGGGTGCTTGAGGTGGGGCTTATGGTGGTTGACTTGTTCTTGGGCATTGTGGTGATGGTTAGGGTGGTAAAGATGAAGAATCTCTTCCTTGTCTTGAGCAAGATCCGATTCTTCTTGGTAGACGTTTAGCAGGTGCCATGGATGTTTGGAGAGAGAGAAAAACTAGGGTTTGTGAATGGAGTGGAGATTTGAGAGGTATTTGAAGAGGAAGAGTTGTGAAGAGGAGGAATTCTTGAATGGATGGGAGGAGCATTTAAAGAGGCTCTTTGTCTCTTCATTTTGCGCCCTTGGGTATCGAGTCTGTGACTTGATACACGGGGCATTTATCGTTACACGGGTCGCGTTCTGAGGACCCATGTAACTTTTTGTCTCCCTTAAACTTAGAATTTTTATCTCCCTATATAATGCATGAGGCGTGTAACCTTACACGGGGTCAAACCCGTGTAAGTTTCTGGAGCTTATGCAAGTGTGTTTTTGGGGTTTCAGGTTTTTACACGGTCCGTGTAAAACTATATACATGGGCCGGGTAACTTTTTGGCTTCCTTTTTTTTATATATATTTTTTATTCATGCTAAAATGTCCCTATTTATATGAATGAAATGAATGCAAAGATTAACAATAGAGTTACTTTCCCGGTTTTGTGAAATCTTCTCTTGCATGGTTTTGACTTGACATTTCCACTCCTTCCTTACTTTCAGTTCCTTGCTTTTGCAGAATTGTGGTTTGGGGTACCTTTAAGATATAATATAAGGAATTAAAAAAAAAAACAGAAATTAAAGTAATGCAAATTAAAAGAAAGGTTACAAAAGTTTTGGGTTACCTCCTAAGGAACGTTTATTTATAGTCATTAGTTGGACTGTTCTTTAGCTTTATGGTTGAGCTGGAGGGGTGCTGTAGGATTGGGTGAATCCTTTCTCAACTGTACCCCTCGAGAAGTATGGCTTCAATCTTTGCCCATTAACCTTGAAGGTACCGGAGGTTTCACTCCATATTTCTACTGCTCTATACGGGAAGACTTGAGTTACCTTGAAGGGTCCGGGCCATCTTGACCTCAACTTTCCTGGGAAGAGTTTTAACCTGAATTGAACAGCAGGACAAGGTCTCCTTCCTTGATTTCTTTCCTTATTATGCATTTTTCATGCCATCTTTTGGTCTTATCCTTGAAGATCTTAGCATTCTCATAGGCATTCTGCCTGATTTCTTCCAACTCATTGAGCTGTAGAAGCCTTTTTTCTCCAGTAGCTTTTAGGTCAAAATTTAAGGTCTGAATTACCCAATAGGCTTTATGTTCAAGTTCGACAGGGAAGTTGCATGATTTTCCATAAACTAAGCGAAAGAGTGTTGTTCTAATGGGAGTTTTATATGCAGTGCGGTATGCCCACAGTGCATCATCTAATTTCATAGACCAGTCAAGGTAATTAACAAAGTTAGGATACCATTGGGGCTTGAGAGAATGCTAATAATTGCTCATCAGGGAATGAGTCATCGATTGGCAAATGCTCAGTGTCCCCAATGTCTTCCTGTTTCAGTCTTGAGAGGTGGTCAGCTACCACATTCTCGAATCCCTTTTTGTCCTTCACTTTGAGGTCAAATTCTTGTAGGAGTAAGATCCATCGAATCAACCTTGGCTTTGCTTCCTTCTTGTTCAAAAGGTACTGAATGGCAGCATGGTCTATGTATACAATGACTTTTGATTCGAGTAGGTAGGATCTGAATTTGTCAATTGCAAACACCACTGCTAGGAATTCCTTTTCTGTGGTAGCATAGTTGATTTATGCATCGTCAAGTGTTTTGCTAGCATGGTAAATAGTATAGAGCTTCTTATCCTTCCTTTGTCCTAGTACTGCTCCAACTACATAGTCACTTACACCGCACATCACCTCAAATAGCAGTTTCCAATCAGGTGGTTGCATAATTGGTGCTGAAATTAAAGCTTCTTTGATCCTGTTGAAAGAAATAAGGCAATTTTCATCAAAATTAAAGGAAACATCTTGACTTAACAAATTAGTTAGTGGCTTAGCTATTTTGAAAAAATCTTTAATAAATCTTCTGTAAAAGCTTTGCACTCCCGACTGATGTTGGTGGTGGTATCTTTTCAATAATTTCAATTTTTTTCCTGTCAACTTCAATTCATCTTTTTGATACTAGGTGCCCAAAAACTATACCTTCCCTTATCATGAACTGACATTTTTCCAATTTAGAACCAGGTTTGATTCTTCACATCTTTGCAATACTTTGGATAAATTAGCTAGGCATTCATCAAAAGTTATTCCATAGATAAAAAAAATCACCCATAAAAACTTCCATAATATTTTCAATATAATCAGAAAAAATGGCCATCAAGTATCTTTGAAAGGTAGCAGGAGTATTATAAAAACCAAAAGGCATTCTTTTATATGCAAAGGTTCCACAAGGGCATGTGAATGTGGTCTTTTCCTGGTCTTCTGGGTGAATAGGAATTTGGAAAAATCCTGAATACTCATCTAGATAGCAAAAGTAGGAATGTTTCACTAGCCTAGCCTTTCTAACATTTGATCTATAAAAGGGAGAGGGAAATAGTCTTTTCTGGTGGCACTATTCAATTTTCTATAATCTATGCACATTCACCAACCATTGACTACCCTAGTAGGGATTAATTCATTATTTTCATTTTGAATGATAGTTGTCCCACCCTTCTTAAGCACTACATGCACTGGACTAACTTATTTACTAACAGAAATTGGGTATATAATACCTGTATCTAATAGTTTGAGAATTTCCTTCTTAACTACTTCTTTCATGTTTGGGTTAAGTCTCCTTTGATGCTCAATATTGGGTTTACTGTTTTCCTCCATAGGTATCCTATACATGCAAATTGAAAGATTAATCCCTTTCAGGACTTCTATTTTATACCCTATAGCCTTGCTATGGGTCCTAAGTTCCCTTAATAAATTTTCCTCTTCTACATTAGATAGGCCAGCATTGATAATAACAGGATATTTAGAATTAGAGTCCAAGAATGCGTACCTTAGTGTGAAGGGGAGAAGTTTCATTTCTACCTATTTGGTGTCTTCCTGTGACTTGCTTTTGGGCTGTTCTTCCTTTAGCTCTTCCATTTAAAAAGCTTGAGATAAGGGTAGGGATGGGCTAGCTTCTAATGATTGTGCATAAACTACAATTTCTATGTTTTCATTATCTACTGTGTGGCCGTGCACTATACATGCTTTAAGAGGATCTTTAGGAAGTCTTTTGTGAAATTCCTCTTCAACTAGCTTGTCAATTATGCCAACCCTTAAGCATTCATTAGGTTCCAGTTTATGCTTTATTGCTCTGAACAGGTTGAATTCCACTTCTTCATCTCTTACCTTAAGAGTTAACTGTCCGTTTTTAACATTTATGATAGCTCCAGCGGTTGCTAAGAAAGGTCTACTTAGGATGATTGGAATTTGGACATTCTCTTCCATCTGTAGGACAACAAAATCAACAGAAATGAAGAATTTTCCTACCTTGATTGGGATGTTTTCTAGGATGCCAATCAGGTACTTAACAGACAGATCAGCCAATTGCAGTGAAATTGTTGTAGGTTTGAGCTCTCCTACATCTAGCTTTTGACATATTGAGAGAGGCATCAGACTCACACTTGCACCTAGATCACAGAGTGCCTTGTCTATATTCATGTTTCTAATAAGACAAGGTATGGAGAATCTTCCTAGATCTTTGAGCTTTGGTGGCAGCTTGTTTTGTAATATGGCACTGCATTTCTCAAAATACTCTCATAGTCTTCCAACCTTCTTTTCTTTGAAAGAATTTCTTTAAGGAACTTAGCGTAGGATGGCATCTGAGAAAGTGCTTACGTGAAAGGAATGTTAATGTAGAGTTTCTATAAAACTTCTAAAAACTTTCCAAACTTCTTATCCAATTTAGCCTTCTAGAATCTCTGGGAAAAAGGTAGAGGAGGTTTATATGGCTTTGGTAACTTCTTTTTCTTCTTTATTTCCTCTTCCTGTTCCTTTTTAGCTTCTTCCTCCTTCTCCTTTGTTTGGTTATCAGATTTATCAGAGGTTTTCTCAGTTGATTTTTCCTCTGATTGTTGTTCTTCTAATGTTCTACCACTCCTCAAGATAACTGCCTTACAGTGCTCTTTGGGGTTCATCTCTGGTTGACTTGGTAGTTTACCAGTAGCCTTGCTTGAAGAACTTTCCTGTTAAGCAATTTGATTTTCAAGCATCTTATTGTGGGTGGCTAGTTGGTCCATTTTGAAAGTTAACTGCTTTATCATTTTATTCTGCTATTGTTGGGCTGCTAAGAAGCCTTCCATTATGAATTCCATAGTCTACTTTGGTTCAGGCAAATGAGGTTGAGGAGCTGGTGGTGGCTATGCCAGTTTTTGTCCCCTGTTCTAAAAACCTGGAGGTGCTAGTGGTCTGTACCCTTGCTGCTTGTTCTTGGATTGATTCTATGAGTTGGACCATGAGAAGTTAGGGTGGTTTCTCCATCTAGAGTTGTAAGTGTTTGAATATGGATTGTTGAGCTGCCTCTGGTTGAAGTTTCCTCTGTTACTCACATAGTTTAGCTATTATATAGAGGGTTCATTGAAATTGTTGCATTTTGAAGTCATACACCCTCCTCCACAGCTGTCGTAGTGTTGGCTGCTCATCCCTATAGCCAGTCAAACTGAGCATTTATCTTGCTTAGGGCATCCAATTCCATGATCTCTGCTGTTTTTCTTATACCTCCTCTTTCATTCGACCACTCATAGTTGTGATAAGTGACCCTCTCCAGAAGTTCAAGGGCTTTTCCTACTGTTTTCTCCATCAGGTCTCCTTCCGTAATTGAATCTAGAGGGCAATAACCCATTATAGAAATTCTGAACTAGGAGCCAATCTTCTATGCCATAGTGTGGACATTCCCTCTGTAAGTCTTTATATTTCTCCCATGCATCATTAAGTGATTCACCTTCCTTTTTCCTTAAGGTGTTGAGTTCAACCATCAATTTTATAGTCTTCACAGGTGGGAAATATCATACTAGAAAAGCTAGCAAGAGATCTTTCCAAGTGGTGAATGTTCCAGCTGGTTGAGAGAGTAGCTACTTCCTTACTTTATCTCGAAGGGAGAATGGGAATGCTCTGAGTCTTATAGCTTGATCAGAGACTCCATTCATCTTGAATGTATCACATAGGGCAAAAAAGCACTGGAGGTGATAGAGTGGATTTTCTATAGGTAAACCTCCAAACTGAGTCTATTGAATCATTTGGAGCCATACCGATTTGAGTTCAAAATTATTGGCCTCCACTGTGAGTCTTGTAATGCTAGGCTGGAATCCTTAGATAGATGGAGCTCCATAGTCCCTCAAGGGCCTTGGCCTGTTGTTGTTGTTGGCCATGATTGGAGTTTCTAAACTTCCTTGATCTTGTTCTTGGCTTCTCCTTTCTCTCATGATGGTTCTTAGAGTCTTATTTATCTTGGGATCCAAATCCAAAACTTCTTCCTCTGGTTTTGTTCTAGTCATGAACCAAACCAAATACCTGAGAGAAAATAAAAGAATAAAAAAAATTAAATAAATTTAAATTGTAACGCCCTCACTTTACGTAGTCCGTATATTCGACTGCTCCGGTGACCTAATGTCTGTCCGGACAAGTCAGAATGTCTGGAATTACACTTCAGTGATAATAAGCAGACATAAAATGACGAAATATAAGGTAAGAAAATACAAGAAAAATTAAGAAAAAATAAAAGAGAGGAAATGAAACTAGGTTAAGTGAGCCGGCACTGAAGCGATGGGTGATCGCATTGAGAAGTTACGGTGCAGGCAATAGCCGACCCCAGGATTGCCAGAAACCCTCGGAATTAAAATTTGAGACATAATTAAAGGCCTATAGAGGTGTAATTGACATTAGAAATATCAAAAAAAAATTAATGAATTAGTACAAATAAAAACGAAAAATCAACAAACCGACAAAAATCGGTGTTATCGAAAAAATAGGAAATGCAACTTGAAGAGGGGTATTTTGGTCATTTGACACCTAGAGTGGACTTTTGACCTAAATGTCCATGAAAAATAAATAGTATTAAATTTTGAAAACCCCATGAAAAAGGAAATTTAATATGTAATGAAATTAAGAGAAATTATGGGGTATGAATTAGAATAATTAAAAGTTGATTAATTAAATAATTAACCTATGGTTAGTAGGGTTAGGTGGCACTATATAAAGCATAAGTGGACAGCACAAACCACTTCAAAATTCATTTTCTTCATTTTGCACAACCATGGCCGAATTCAAATTTTCAAGTTCTTCCTCCATGGCCACGCATGCAAGTTCCCATTTCCTATGTTTAAACATTTTTTCCTCTAAGTTTCTTCAATAAAGTTGATCTACACACCATGGGAAGCATATTGGGAGCAAAAAGGGAAGCATTTGATGAAGTTTGATGAAGCTCCAAACAAAGGTTAGTGCTAATTTCCCTTCCTCCCTTAATTAATCTTTGGTTTAAGGTTGAGAGGAGTTGAATGACTAAGAAAATTGAAGAGTTGGTGGAGTATTTGATGAATCCTTAATTCGGCAGCCATGGTAATTTAAGGGGTTTGGTTTGTTTTCACATGTATATGATGGGAATTGAAGTTAATTAAAGTAATTAAAGGTTTTAGCAAGTGAATTTTATGTGTATGTTGAGATTGTGTAATTGAATTAGAATTTGATTTTGAATTGGGAACTTTGAGTCTAATTGATTAAAGTAGGAAGCCTTGATTCCATGAGAATGGATTAATTTATGTGTGAAAGAAGTGATTTATGATGATTAATTAAGGTATTATATGAGTAGTCAAGCTAATTCATGTGTATGTGTGAAATTAGTGCATTTGAATTTGGAACTTGGTAAGAGGTATTGAAGACTTTGGCTGATGGAAATTTTTTGCAGCCTTGAAGTTCAATGAAGAGTACTTAATTTCATGAAATTATTGAATGAATTATGGTACCAAGGATTGATGAATGTGTATGTAAATTAGTAGTGGAAATTATATGTAATAATTAGGTGTATTTATGTGTATATATTGTTGAATTTGGACTTTGTGGTTTAGGGTTGTATTTGATGTATTGAGAATATTTGTATTTTATCCAAATTGACCATAGTAAGAAGTGATAAATGAATACGGAATGGTATAAAATCAAAATTAGGTATGGGAAGTTAAAGTTGAGTAAGTTAAATGTGTGTTTGAGGAAAGTATAAAAAGGGCAGTATGTATTTGAGCTTATAATCCTAAATATGTAGCCCCAATTGGTATGAGGCCAGTTGGAAGCAAAAATAAGCACAAAATGTGCCAACTTTCATGTAGAAAGCATACCTAAATTCTGTTTGGAAAGTGACATGAAAACTGACCTAATCCGGATTGGTAACATTGCAAACATGAAATTTGACCAATTGAACAGTACTCACGAAAATGACGATAACTCCTTGTATACAGGTCCAAATGACCTAAAATTTATATGGTTGGAAAGCTTAGACATGGGGCTACAACTTTGATTAAGATCACCAAGCCCAGAAATGACCTTAGGCAAGTCAATTTGCTTACACAAGTTCGGTTACAAAATCTGCCTGAATCGGAAATGACCTAAAAGTGACCTAAACTTTGCAATAAGAATATAATCTGTCCAGCATTAGTAAAATGACCATATCTTGGTCTACACAACTCCAAATGACCTAAAATTAGTGCCAAAAGTTCAATAAGACATAGATCTATAATATTGGTAATTTGACCAAAACCCATAAATCAAGAAAACTAGGTCAATTAAGTTGATTAAGTTGACACACTAAATCTAAAATTGGTACAATTGACCATTAAGTCCAGAAAATTCAAATAGGCATATTTCCCACAAGAAGTCTCCCAATGTAATGAGCCATACCAATCTGGAAAGCTAGGAAAGAGACCTAAAACTTTATTTTAGACAACTTCCTCAAATTATAAATGTATAAGGTTAGAATTTAAGGTCAAAGCCAATTGACCTAATTGAGGACCATGCTAATATAAGACCTTTGAGTCCAAGTCAACAATTTAGCTATAAATAATTCTTTAAGACTTGACAAATTACAAGTAAAATTTCCAATTGAACCTAAAACATAGGGCAACAATACTTATGAAAAATGCTAGACCTCAATGTGATTATAAATAGTCCAAATAAAATAGTAAAGTCAGAACCGAAAATGCCTAATAAGGAAGTCAAAATTTAACTTTGACCTAGTTATGGTTAAATGACCATAACTTAAGTTATACAACTCCAAATGGAGTGATTCAAAAAAGAAATTAAAAAAGACACAATGAGAAACAATTTAATGAAGAGAAATCTATTAAATTTACACTGTAGCTTGGTCCAATAGACAGTAAACATTAGCCATGAAATCTGAATAATTGCAATAAAATGCAATAAGCTTTGAAATGAAATTGGCAACATATATCAACATTTGAGGAATGAAAAATGGAACATATTAGTGACATTAAAACTAATTCACCTAGTGTGCATTAAAGGTCAACATTATAGGTTGACTAATAAAAGGAATAGTATTAATAAAATTTAATTATTGAACCATATTATTAGAAACAATTTAAATGAGTACTAAAACACTTTAAATTGTGTGTTTCATTTAGAAAAGACACTGGGAAGGGAAAAGACCCACTGATTCAAGGCCAAGAGGAGACTCTTCAGAGGTTTGTGCACAACTAGTTTCTAATTGATTTTGTTCTGAATATTTCATATGATTAAATGGCGTTATTTTCCCTATGTATTATGTTTATCAAGTATTGGATTTAATTCAATGATTATTGAAATTGTTATAGTATGCATGAATTTAGCTTTGTGAAATAGTATTTCAACAATTATTGAGCATTATTCTGGATTGAATAAATTAGTTTTGGAAAAATTATGATAAAATATGTTTTGAATTGTGATGAGCATAAAAATTATTGGATATTGGAATTGACTTTGAATCGAATTGTATTGTGATTTATGCTCACATAAAGGACAAAGAGATTTATGATATTGTTTTGTATCTCACTATAGATGCTTGACTAAGTTATTACCCATCTCTCTCATTTGTTGAGGAGACGATGGAGTTAGATTTGTTTTGATTACCACAGTACGTGCACAGGCTTAGATTCTCTTCTTAATAAATATTAGATCTAAGTTTTTCATGGCCCTTTCGGAAGTTCCATTATTGTGATGTGTACTGTGCACGATGATTCGACCTCCCCGACCATAGGGAGTTAGAATCCGATTCGACCTCCTCGACCATAAGGAGTTAGAATCACCCTAGAGATGGCCCTTTCGGATTAGTCTTACATAGTTAGTGAGATAAAGAATGGTTTTTGAATAGTAAAGAATTTTGATTTCAAATGGGATTTATGCATACTTGATTTTATTGAAATTAATATTTATTTCCATAAATTACTTTAATTACTTTAATTGTTCAATTGTGATTTGACAAATTGAAATTCTTGATCAAGGTTATTTTAACAAATGATTATATTATTGCCAACGATTATTTTGACCTTTGGAATTTTTATGAAGTTTAAGATTTTCAAATTATTTGTTATAATTTTGTCAACATATATATGGTATTATATTTTAAATTATAGTTGTGCACTACTGAGTTCACCACTCAATGATAGCTTTGCATGTTGTCGCAGGTGAAAAGAGCATAAAGTAGGTGAGTAAGCTTCCTTAAAGATACATTCAGATTAGCTCCAGGTATATCATACATAGATTTTGATATATGCATGTAATAATATGTATGTAAATTATTTGAGCAGTTGTATAAGAATTCTTGTAAAATAATTTGGTATGTAATTAAATGCAAATTATTGTAATGTAAATTTGAGATTTCATTTATCTGTATAATTTTGTAATATTAATTTTTGAGTCTTGTAATCAATGAAATATTTCTTTTATGAAGAGGTTGGTTTGAAAATGAATTGATTTGATTATTGAGATTGAATTGTATTGAGAAATGGTTTGAAATGGAGTTATGGTTGAGCAAAAATATTGGAAGTGTGTTTCTTTGCAGGTTTTGAAGAACTGTTTTCTCAAAATACAGCCGGCACTCTGTCGAAATTTTGAAAAACTTTTGTAACACCAGATTTTAATCGATGATTTAATTTCATGAAAATTGATTTAAAATCCCTTATAGTATATTTAATGGGTTATCGGTAGGCGAAATACGGTAATTCATTAAGTGTACTACGGGATCATGTTACATCTTATGGATGAGTAGGGCGTGACATAAATAGTCATAGTAAATGCCTAAATCAGCTAAATTGCCTATCGCTTAATATTACTAGAAATAAATTCCCCAGCAATGCCGCCAAAAACTTGTTTGCTAGTTTTACAACCCCACAAGTGCACAGATCGCTAACAAATAATAAAGTAGAGTAAAGTATCATCCCACGAGGAATTTAATTAACAAGTACTAAACTACATAGCAATTATAACTGTCTAGGCTATCAAATATGATGGGAGAGTAAATCTAATTTATTTCGAGTGCTAAAAACTAAGAGAACATTGAACTTAAAATGAAACAATCTATTAAAACAATTCCAGAATAAGATTTCACACTTTAACCTTATTATGGATTCAATCTTGTCTATTCATTGGATTGAGAATCATTGCTTTGATGAAAATTAATCCTAAGGTATCTTAGGTCCTCTCTCAAGGCAACTAAGGTGTATTTCAATTAGAACTAAACCCTACTTTCGTTGGTAATTAGTCCTAATAAAGACCCTTTAAGATCTATGATTAATTATGGAATTCCACGAAGGATTTTAGCCTATCTCTAAATCAGATTTCCTAAGTTTAACACTCCGATTTTCCAATACTAACTTTCACCTTTCAGTTCTTCAATTAGTATCTTATATCATATCTAAGTGGGTACCCGCACATAGCATGCATTAAGAACACAGAACATTAAATCAAAGAACAAAACTCAAATCCAATAGATAAAACTCAATATTTATCCATGATAATGATTTAAAGCGTTACTCTCCTAATTCCAGAATAAAGAAACTACTCACTCATGGTGAGTTTAACAAACATAACAAAAGTAAAACGAAAGAACATAAAAAGCAGCCTAAAGAAATAAAACAAAAGAATCGAAGAGAATTCTCTACAGCTTTGAACTTTTGGAACTTCGGCTGGGGACTCCCCCTTGATGCTAATGGCCTATTCTTCAAGACGGCTTAGAGAGAATGGCGAATATGTATGTGTATAAGGATGTGTGTATGAAGATGAGCAATCCTCTCTCTGTTTTCTGCTGCTTTAATATATATTCAATGTCTTAGGGTTAAGTTTTTAGAGTCCTAAAGGTATCGGAAGTCTGTTCTTAGTGTAAAAACTAAAGCTGGAATCAAATCAGGAAACTGGTTGTTGACTGATACACGACTCATGTGTCCGGGCCATGTAACTTACTAGAACTTAAAGGTTGCATCTTGTATTTGGGCAGAAGGTTACATGAGTCCTTGGCTAGTCACACGAGTCTAATTACACGACCCATGTTCTGTTGTTCTTCTAGAAATTCTTCAAGCTTTGCCAGACAGAATCTTATATAGGTCTCCACAGGTTACACGAGTCATGTTACACGGCCTGTGTATTGTGTCTTCTCTTTAACTTCATTGGTTTTCTCCTGGTAATAGGTTACACAGGTCTGTGGTATGTTTACACGACCCGTGTAAAGTGTATCGGCAATAATGCCCTTCTTCTTGAGTTTTTCCAAGCTTATTTCTTTACTCTATGCTTTGGAACTCCCTCAAAATACTTGAAAATATGCAGAAAACATAGAATTTAATACAAAGTAATGAAATTTACAAAAGTTACTGAATTTGATGATTATGCATGAAATTACCCGTCTAAATGATACGAAATGCTATACAAATGTGCTTAAAAACATCTATATAATATAAGTGTATCAGCCGCTCATTTTCAGTTAAAAAAAGAAAATGTGCGATGGAAAAAGATCAAACACTATACCTTAGATGAAAAATGTTATTGGAGATTTAGAACTTAAAGGAAACTCATCGGAGATTTGAGAGAGAAAAGAGAAAGTAGAAATGCAGAATGTGAAAATGGCAGCCTTCACCCCTTATATATATAGCCTTGGGCATTTAATGTTTACGAGACCTGCAGCGATGTCTCGATTAACGAAAACATTTAATGTTTTCTTGATATTCAATGCACACTAGAAAAGATCGGATATGGATAGCTCAAATAAAGGGGATCGGATGAAGGGCTTTTGAGTGACCACAGAAATCGGATTGAAAGAGTTCAGATAAAGGGCGACGTGGAGAGACTGCAGGATTTTAAGAGATCAGAGAAAGTGACTTCATAAAGGGAGACACAAGATAGATAAAGAGAGATCGGATAAGGATGTTTCAGATAACTGAAGATCAGTTCAGACAGAGGGACCTGATAAAGAGATCGAAAACCACCAGATCGGAAGAATGTCAAATTAAGATTGGGGTAGAAAGGTTGTGTGAGAATTTTAGAGACATCACTTTGAATCCTAGCCTTTGGTTTACAAGATCGAATTTTCACCATCAAATTTGAGTTAGTTAAAGTGATTGGAGTACAATTCAATCTTCACTATTAATCTTGCTTGTAGGGATGAATCCGGGGCATTGATTCAAGGCAAGAACAAAAGAGGTCCCGATGGCATCTTCAAGTCAGTCAACTGGGGAAATCACAAGGCAAGAACAAAATGCTCAACATTGTTATCATTTAATTCAAAATTCAGAATCCTTACAAGTAGAAGAAGACGGCATTGAAGTAGGAGCTCACTCATTACCCCCATTCGATCCTGATAAGATTAAAGTGAGGTTAGCTAATTCTAACAGTTTGCTTAGTTGCTGGAAGTTGCTTTCTCCACACATCCAAACAATATTTGAGAAGAAGTATGGGAAAATCACCTCTTTGTTACAGGTCAACGTACACTCTTATTTTGTGATTTATTATGAGTATGTGCATTGAGGCCGTGGGGAACCCAATGATGAAAAAAATGTATGACTGTAAGATGTAATTGGAGATATGGAGCTGAATTATTAATTCCGTGGCATAATCTTTAAAAAAATAATATATTTTTTTAGAAAATTAATTTAATTAAATTTAAATAAAATTTTGTTTTATTTAAATTTAATATGGATAGTTCTTAAATGGACCTAATTAAGTTTAATTGGGCTCCATGGGCCTAAGAAAGCCTAGTTAAAAATTTTAAATAGAACCCATTTAATTTATTTTCTGAAAATTAAAATAAGAAAATATCTTTTTCTCTATCCCTCTCGCATATAAACTCTCTCTCCCCCTTGGCCCCACTCTCTTCCTTACTCCCTAGTAGAGCTGCCTCCTTTCTCTCTCTTCCTATTAGTTGAAACACCTCACCCAATCCCATCTCACCCAAATTCTGCAATCTCAATTGTTTAAGTTATCTGAACCTTATCACCCTAGGGCTCCAAACCTAATCACACCTCTCTCCCAAAACTCTATAAATACCCTACTGGAAATAAGAAAAAAAAAAAAGAGGGGGGGTGTCGCAATGGGATTTTGCGGTCGCCCGGACGATCACTCACCGAAGTGGGAAAGAGTGAGGAGTCGCCACCTTAGTTTTGAGGGGAACTAAAGAAAACCATTTGAGAAGATAAATAAAGAATGAAACCACTTCAAGACAGAGATTCTAGGTTCGGGGTCCGTAAACGGGTGGGGAAGGTGTTAGGCACCCCACCTCGTCCCTTAATAAGGGTAAGTAGATTTAATTTTGCGTCCTTTATAAATTAGTTAGAAGGGCTCGGATGGGAATGTTAATCCTTTTGGTAAAAGGAATGTTTGATTTTTCACTGATTAGAATCACCCAGATACATAAGTAAATGAGACAACCTTAGTGAATTACTTTTGTATGTTAATTTTACTTGAAAAGGAATGTTTTATTTAAAATTTAATTTAGAAGATCGGATAAGAACTCTCTTCCGAACCTCTTTTAGATATTCATTAAAATTTTGGTTGGGGATCGGATAAGAACTCTCTTCCGATCCCTAATAAATATTTATTAGAGATTTTAATTTGAGATCGGATAAGAACTCTCCTCCGACCTCTTTTAAGTATTTATTAAAATTTTAAGCTGAGACCGGATAAGAACTCTCCTCCGATCTCTATTAAGTATTTATTAAAATTTTAAGCTGAGATCGGATAAGAACTCTCCTCCGATCTCTATTAAGTATTTATTAAAATTTTAAGTCGAGACCGGATAAGAACTCTCCTCCGATCTCTTTCGGATTAGCATGAGCCTGGAAGGGGCTTTGCCGATCTCCCGAATTTCAATTTCAGCTACATGTCACAAGAACCTAAAACTAAGGTTTCTGGCATTCAAAAATACTGGAGATAAGGTTTCTTGATACCCTATGACTAAATGGGTAATACTAAACCTGATTTACCGACCTTCCATGTAGTCATTTCACGCATACCTATTAATGTCCGATCTGTTCTGTCTAGTTTATTTTGGTTTTATTCCTCTTCATGGAATCTTGCCGAATTCCCGTTCACGTCAGCCTAATAGTTTGGCTATTTTCCTGACGTGTTATTCAAGCTTTCTCTTTTAAAAGAGGCCCTTAAGTTGCAGATACCTATATTTTGCCAAACCACTTACACGCTACTAGGAGCTAAAAGCTCGTATTCAGAAATGACGAAAATTGACGAAATGATGGACCGATCACTAAAGAGATAATTCGAGAGTAACGTTCTTTGAGATTTTTTGCTTAGAATAAACTTAGAGAAAACCGCGTACGTAAAGAGAACAAAGAAAGTGCGAAAAGTAAACGCAAATACTTAATAAAACAGTAATATGAACTCTTACCTGTGAGGAGCCAAATATATTGAAATAACTGTGAGGTGGTAAATAGTGATGAAGATGGCGGATTGATCAGCCTGAGAGTTAATGTCTGTGAGGAGCCAAATGTATTGAAATAACTATGAGGTGGTAAATAGTGATGAAGATGGCGGATTGATCAGCCTGAGAGTTGATGTCTGTCGTGAAACCGAGAGATGCTTTAGCTAAAAGGTAACCAGGTAAGAACCAGGTGGAAGGAAGTTGAGCTTGAACAGAGGAAAAGAAAGCAGAGATGACGAGAGTATGACCAGATAATGAACAAACTGGAAATGTAGAGTTCCAGTATTCAAAATCTTTTCCAAGAAAACACTCCTGAAAACTAGTTTCAAAAGTCTTTTTAATCACTACAAAACAGCAGAGTAACAAACTGAATGAAGTTTCAGAGTTCCTCCACGATAATAGCAGCCTCTAGTCTATATTTTTGTCCGTCCTTGAACAGTTTTTCATGCCGGTATTTATAGGAATCGGGTGCTCTTCGTGAAGGGTCAGGATTTATTTGAGGGAGATGGAGGGTCGAGATCTCGAAGGACATGATCGGAGGTTCAGGAATTAAAGAGAATCAAAATGAATGGTTGAGATCACTCTTCATAATATTTGTCCTTTTCTTCTTTTCATCTGACGGTCCCAAATTTCCTTGTCCGGAACGATCCGAGGGCTAAGAGTGAAAGACGCTGGTATTGTCGTCTTCTCTCTTGATCTAAGGGTTCCGGGTTTGTCCTTACAAGTGGGATCAACGGTGGAGATTGGGATGTACAGGATCACATGACATACTCGCACTGTCAAGATTAAGTGCGATTCTTAGGCGTGCGGTGGAGATCTCGTCGCCACGCTTTAACTACCTCGGCTCCGATTCTCGACGACGGTTATTGGGATTTGTCTTATTCTTTTGTCTTCCGATCCTCCCTAGCTCCTATTCCGATCTCTCATGCCGATCTCCTATCTCCGATCTCTATTATCCCTTAATCACCGATTCGGTCCAAGCATTAATTACATCTCGATTCTCAAGGCCCGCTGCTTTCCGCTTCGACATTAAATGCCCATTTCCCCTATATATTCCTGTCGACGAGACATTTTCTTCATCCGACTTTCCTCTCTTCTTTTCTTACTTTCCTGTTTCTAGCCGCCCGTGGAAGTTCGCTATAATCGTGGCTTTGATCTTTTCCGATGAACTTCGTTACTTACCGATGAAAATTCACGATCCGGTGATCGAATGACCTTTATCGATGATGGTGAGAGGACTGGATTTGATCGATCAGATTGCGGACTTTGGTTGTACCGATCTCGAGTCGCTTCTCCGAGTTCATTCGGCTTCTCATCGCATTGGATGTTCCGACAGCGTCTTTCCTCCACATTGGGTGTTCCGACAGCGGGTCGGTTTCGAGTGGTAACATCGGTGACGATGTCTCTCCTCTTCATGGGAGTCATAGTCACCCCATCTGAGCTGCACATCTATCCGATGCCAACAGCCGGTCTCCTGGTCAAACACATCTTTTGATTCAGCCACAAGACTAGGCTTTGACATAGGCCTTTTAGATAGGATGTTCCCTCAGTCTCTAGAGATCGCCCAAATGATGTAATCCTGAAATGTAATCAGATCTCTAGAGATTGCCCAAATGTTGTAGTTAGACCTTTATTGTAGTCCGATCGCTAGAGATCGCCCAAATGATGTATTTTATTTTCAATGCAATCCGATCTCTAGAGATCACAGAAATGATGTGATCCAATGTTAGTGTAATCCGATCCCTAGAGATCGCCCAAATGATGTAATCCGAACTTTTGAAAATAAAGACTTTATTTTGTCGGTTATCATCTTATTATTTTTGCATTGATTATTTTCCGATCCCTAATGTGATTATCCAATCTGATTCTTTACCTGAATGACACTTAGCTGATCCTTTATTCAAAATTTTTAACTTATTATGCCGATCTCTAATAAACCGATCTCAGAACATTCGGATATTTGAGAAAAGTGTCAGAATAAAATTGCCGAGTCCCACCAATCGATGCGCCTAGAACCTCGCGAGCATTAATTGCTAGGACTAGTATAAATAGGGGTGGGAGGGTTAGCGCTTGTTCTCTCATTCCATTTTCAATCCCTCGCTCACAACTTCAAGTTCTCTCATTTTCTCCGGTCTCCGACGCCGATCAGACTCCGGTAAGGACTTTGATCTTCTTTCTTGTTTAAGTTCTTTGTTTCTTTTAAAAATGAGCGGTGCCGAAGGTCAGAGAGCGGCGAGCCCTCCTTCCATTCAGTTCTCATGGTCATCGTCTGACGAAGAAGAGGCAGTCGGGAATAGCCGGAGCCTATGTGAATGCTCATAAGGATCTCTTGGCCGAACTTCAAAAGCGCTATCCTGAAGAGGACTTCTCTTGGATGGACGACTGCTCCCGGGGCGATGGTGAAGATAGTGAGGAGGAGGCGAGGAAGAGAGAGAGAGTGAGCAGACAATCAGTGGGGTGATCCCCACCAATAACTTGTACAAATTATGAAATGAAATTGAATATCTCTTTTGTTCAATGAATGGATGTGATTGGAAAATCTTCGAATTGCCTAAGTATTTGATTGTATGAGCATAGCGAAACATGAACTAAATGCCATTATTAATCTAAGTATAAAAGATCGGAAAGCACAATAAGCATGAGATCGGTGGGGGAGAAATGCTGAACGGGACTTGATTAAAATTGTAAATTTAACTTGAACACTTAAGATCGGAACCCTCGTTAAACCGAACCCAAACTTTAGCTCTTAATCTTCCGAAAAGGAGGTCGGCACTAAAACTGGTAAGAAAAGATCTAATGCTAGTTCACTTGATTTATCAACAGAGATCAGGGATATACCCGAGAGATCGGTAAATGATTTGAGAGATCGCAGGCTTTAACGAATGTTAGGACTTAGCATTGATTCAATTCCTTTTAAGGAGAGTTCTAAATATGGTCATCCGTAAAGAAAAATGAAGAGAAGTCGGAAATGTCATTTGGCCTACCAGGAGACCTAGTCTTTGGGGATCGGTTTCAAAGTCTTGTTGATTTTGGGGATCGCCAAAATATGGTGTCGACAAATGCCCCTCTTTACATAATTTCTATTAAAGGAAAGAAATTCCTGTAGGAATTATGTAAAGATTCGACTCATATTTTGGACGATTAAGTGTTTGAAATTAGGAACTAATGACTTAGAAATTGTTAATGAAGTCAAGTACTGTAAAATTAAAATCAACTTAGATCAAGGAACCAGAGGTTGATACCAGGAAATTTAATTTGCATGAAATTAAAATCAACTTAGATCAAGGAACGAGGTTGATGACAAATTTAAAATGAAAATAAAATCAACTTAGATCAAGGAACCAGAGGTTGATAACAGAAATTTAAATTAAAATCAACTTAGATCAAGGAACCAGAGGTTGATAACAGAAATTTAAATTGCATGAAATTAAAATTAACTTAGATCAAGGAACCAGAGGTTGATGACAGAAATTTAAAATGAAATTAAAATCAACTTAGATCAAGGAACCAGAGGTTGATAACAGAAATTTAAATTGCATGAAATTAAAATCAACTTAGATCAAGGAACCAGAGGTTGATGACAGAAATTTAAAATGAAATTAAAATCAACTTAGATCAAGGAACCAGAGGTTGATAGCAGGAATTTAAATTGCGTGAAATTAAAATCAACTTAGATCAAGGAACCAGAGGTTGATAGCAGGAAATGTAAATTGCATGAAATTAAAACCAGATGATGTAGATTGCATGAAATTAAAATCAACTTAGATCAAGGAACCAGAGGTTGATAGCTGGAATTTAAATTGCGTGAAATTAAAATCAACTTAGATCAAGGAACCAGAGGTTGATAGCAGGAAATGTAAATTGCAGGAAATTAAAATCAACTTAGATCAAGGAACCAGAGGTTGATGGTGGAAATGTGAATTGCAAGAAATTTAAATCAACTTAGATCAAGGAACCAGAGGTTGATGACAGAAAATTTAAATTGCATGAAATTAAAATCAACTTAGATCAAGGAACCAGAGGTTGATAACAGAAATGTAAATTAAAATCAACTTAGATCAAGGAACCAGAGGTTGATAACAGAAATGTAAATTGCAGAAAATTAAAATCAACTTAGATCAAGGAACCAGAGGTTGATGGTGGAATTGCAGGAAATTAAAATCAACGTAGATCAAGGAACCAGAGGTTGATAACAGAAAATGTAAATTGCAGAAAATTAAAATCAACTTAGATCAAGGAACCAGAGGTTGATAACAGAAATGTAAATTGCATGAAAATTAAAACCAGATGATGTAGATTGCATGAAATTAAAATCAACTTAGATCAAGGAACCAGAGGTTGATAGCTGGAATTTAAATTGCGTGAAATTAAAATCAACTTAGATCAAGGAACCAGAGGTTGATAGCAGGAAATGTAAATTGCAGGAAATTAAAATCAACTTAGATCAAGGAACCAGAGGTTGATAGCAGGAAATGTAAATTGCAGGAAATTAAAATCAACTTACAAGGCAAGTCTAACCCTGACGCATGAAGTTCTTTCCCTGACGAAGTGTACTTAACAAGATACCGAAGGCCGATGATTAATGGAAAAGGAGTTGCAAGACTTGGCCCATGACCATCAAGGCTTCAAATGCCCCTCTTCTGTTCCCGATTTTCTTCTTATTTTATGAAAAGCGCCCTTGCGAATTTTCACTTTCCTTACGTCTATTTGACTAGAAGCGCCCTTCCGGGTTTTCACCCCTTTTTTTTTTTTTTTTTTTTTTTTTGATAACTCACTTTTTCAGGATGCCCTTTCGGGTTTTCATCCTTCACTCATTTTGCAGTAGGCGCCCTCTCAGGTTTTCACCCTTTTTCACACATTTTGCTAGGAGCGCCTTTGGGTTTTCACTCCTACATTTTTCTTTTCTTTTTTTTTTTTTTATTTTTACAAGTCCCAACTTCCCATATCAATAGGTTGTGTTCACTGCTTAGTCATTCCCTATAATTCTCAATGCAATGTATATAAAGTTACCTGTGTTTAAATTCTTAACTCACAATAAAGCATTAACAAGTTAACAGCATGTTCCAAGGTAAATGGGCTAATGGAATATGAGAAAAATATGGTTTTTAATAGCAAAAATAAGAATATGAATTTGGAAGAAAGAGAAATCTCACGAATTCCTTCATTAACTTTTCTAGACCCTTTCTTTATCGCCCCAAATAATAATAGAATGAGAAGAATCCTTGTGACATGGTCACTTGCTACCTTTAGAATCCATTTTACGTTCTCAATAAGGTTTCATGTTGCTAGGAGCATCCTTAGAGATTTTCAATCCGATAACTCACTTTTTCAGATGCCCTCTCGAGTTTTCATCCTTCACTCATTTTGCGTATACGCCTTCTCGTGTTTTCACCCTCTTTCACACATTTTGCTAGAGCGCTTCTTTTTTTTTTTTTTTTTTTTTTTTTTTTTTTTTTTTAAGTTCAAGTCCCACATTTTGTAGTATTTTCCTTCGATATAAGATCTCTTGGTTGGAGCTCCCGAGATT
Organism: Hevea brasiliensis; assembly: GCF_030052815.1. NCBI lineage: Eukaryota > Viridiplantae > Streptophyta > Magnoliopsida > Malpighiales > Euphorbiaceae > Hevea > Hevea brasiliensis. Next base: position 90,572,021 of record NC_079495.1, on the reverse strand, counting down.
GTTCATTATTATTCAAGCGCCCGCCTTTCTTCTTTGGTATATCGTCCATGGTAGATTTCGAATCTTGTTTTGACCTATTCGATTTCATCTAGCTCTGTTCTCCATTAAGATTCACAGCGAAGGAATTTCCATCTTGATTGGCAAAGCGCTTGCATATATGGAGTTGCCCTAATCACCATCTTTTCGATCATTCATTTGAGATTCTTGTTTACAATTTCCATGGCTTTGTTCATTTGGGGCGATAAGGTGATGAATTAAGATGAATCACCGGAGGCTTCCAATGACATCGATCCCCGCATTGCAATTGATCATGGGACGTTTATCCACCAACAGATGTACAAGACTTGTGACATTTTCAAACATATTCAATATAGTGTCTCCTTCCAAAGTAATCTAATAGTATCTCTGTCGTAAGATTTTCTTAGCCATCATGTGTTCGTTAGCTTGCGTGGCATAGTTCCCCTTCATCAGAATCACTAGTATTCAGGGCAATTATTGGTCCTTCAAAGTTAACTTCATGAATATCATAGTTGATTGAATCATTATGTATTGGTTGATTATTATTCTTGAAGAAAATGGAAATGGGGTTACAAGAGGAGAATTAAGTGGTTTTATTAAGCAAAGAAAAGGCTAAACAAAAGAAGTAATCGGATATGAAAATTTGGAAAATTGCGGTATTAACTTACTAATACTTAATCATGAGAGAAGGTCCATTCACAATTCACTTGACACGATGGACCACGTTGTCTAGTGTTGGTAACCAAATATTCATTACTCGGAGAAAAGTATAAGGATATCCTTTGCCCCCAAGTATCAAGCTCTTGATTTCCTTTTATTTGCACAATCAGATTTCGGTTCCAACGCATCCCCTATGCATTCTTTCATGTGCACATTCTCTTTTACCAGTTCGTGGTTAGGCAACATTAGGAATTGCACTTTCACTTTCCATCTCCAACCACCCATTTCTCGATAAGGGACTCAGATTTTTACCTTTGAAAGCTCCACAATTGTGTGTTGAGTGACCAATTGCCCCCTATAGTAGTCACAATGAGCATTTGGATCACACCTCATTGGATATGGGGATTGTAAAAGGTCAAGTGGTATGGGGCTATCCGGTTTATGCTTAAAAGGTAGCAATAAATCTCGCTCAAGGGTATAGGCGGTGGTGGGTGGGATTGGGGAGTGGGTGATTTAGATGAACTAGTTTGTTTGAGTCGCAGACGTGAAGTGTAAGCAATTGGTTATGGGACCTATTGCGGTTGGGATAAGAAGAACTTGTGGTGGAAAATTGGCTACCATTAGGTTTTGGGAAGGAAATCGAGAACGGTAGGTGTTTTTGTGGGGCATGGTTGATCACATTGTGCACCTCCCTAGTCTCAAATTTGCCTCAATTCTCTCCCCACCGTATAATGATAGCAAAGTTGTAGGAAGTGATCCCGATCATAAAATATAAAAAAGGAGCTTTCAAGGTCTCAATGAAGAGAGAGCAAAGCTCATTGTCAATAACTGGAGGGTATATCTCCGCTGCTTTCTCTCTCCATCTCTGAGCATATTCTTTGAAGCTTTCCCTGTCCCTCTGCACCAAGTTTTGGAGATCTCTCCTTGTGAGGGCCACGTCGCAGTTGAATTTGTATTGCTTCAAGAAGGTAGCAGCCAACTCTTTGCAGGCGCACTTGCTCTCGCCCAATTGTATGCACCATCTCAAAGTGCTCGAGAGGCTCGTGAAAGAAGTGAATCAGAAGCCTGTCATCTTCTCGTTAGAGCACACATTTTGGCAATATAGGTTGCCAAGTGAATGCGAGGGTCTGAATTCCCAAGATACTTATCAAATCGGGGACCTTGAATTTGGGTGGCACCACCACATCCCGTACTAATCATAATGATGCAACGTCAAATGAGCAATACATATTCAAGCCCTCTATAGCTCTTAATCTCTCTTCCAGAGCAGACAGCTTCTCATTTTCTCCCATCTTACTTTCTCCTCCTGATGTGTGAGGTACTCCCCCAACTGGGAAATGAGGGGCGGAATGAATTGGAGGGTTCGGGACCGAAAGGGATGGTTCGGCATTCGGGATGGCTGGATAATAAGAGAAAGGAGGTTCATTATTTAGTGGAACCAGATTGACAGTGACCGTCGGATCCTGGATTGATGGCTGGAAAGTGAAAGAGGTTGAAGCGTAGTGAGAATCAACCGTTGTAGGAGGTGGGGGAGGTAATGGTAGGTTAAGGTCTGAAGCTGGCTTATTTTGGGACATCTCCCTCATCAGCTTCACAAGTTCTGAAACTTGGTCTTTTATTTCAGACACTTGCCCTGTAGGTTCTCAGACTTGTTCCTGGTCTTCCATTATCTTCTTTGTCCGGGATCTTGTTAAGTACACTCGCTGGGGTTGAATCGCGTGCTTGGTCAGACTTGCCTTGTTCGAAGCAATGTTGTTTTTCTGTGAGGAAGTAAAAAAACTTTTAATAAATTTTGGATTTCGTAAAAACTAAAGGTCCTGGTTCGGACGAAGGATACTGTGGCATCTGGGAGCCAAAATGGGGTCTGGAGAAGGATAATTGCATCAATTTTATCATGGCATTGTTCGATAGTCTGACGGTGAATGACTGGATTGAACACGCCTCTATAGTACTTGTCCATATGGCGCTTCCAACTTTTCGCATAACCCTAACGAGGGAGTACCTACGGGAGTCATACTATCCATTCACAATTTTGCTAAACCATGGCCCGAACCGCCTCATAGGTTCAACAATGGTTTAGCATTCTGTTATGGTCTAAGAACTTCTTCTGCCAACTGACTCGAGAATGCCATGTTAAAAATGATGCTTGTCTTTCATAGACCTTAATTTAGTGATGTCTGCAGGAAAAACTTATTAGCGGGATAGATTCAGGTAATCTTGGATTATATTGTTGGCAGAGTGGTACCTACACATTTATCAAAGTAGGAAAATGTGCAGGTTTTCTTAACAACATGATTCAAGATTACCCTTAAAAGTAAGAACAAAGTAAAATAAACAGAATAGGGTAAGAGTAAGTATGCCCCTTTTGTCCTAGCATAGGGAGACTCCTGATACCGGATGAGTGCTACCTAATTGGATAGTTTTATCTTATAAGGTAGCTTACTACGGCTTTCACTATTGTGATAGTTTAGCTCAAGGTCTAACTTTCTAAAAGCCACGTGTTCCCAAATTGCCCCTCATCAGAACAAGAGAGCCCCATTCTATAACCATGATATTGTCGGGAAAATTCCACTGTATCACGGTAAATAGAACGAGTTTCAATTTGAGCGTAAGCCTTCACGGATACTAACGGGTAAAACCCACTGCACCGCTACATGACCCCCTCCTACTTTCCTAAAAGGGTAAGAAAGCCGGGTTAGGACCATAGTGTGTGAGGACATTGTGTGAGTGTTCGGTGTGAAGGGACACCTTTACCTCTTCCCAATTCAGGGATTTTATTTTTCCATTTTTTCCTTTTTTCCTTTTTGAAATGAAGAGCATCGTAAGAGACAGAGCAGTGCAAAACAAAATAGTTAGCGAATAATAATTAACATATAAGACATCGCCGAGTGAGCCCATCTAACTATAATTTGATCGGACAAAATTAAATCTACTTTGGACCACTAGACCGGTATAATCCCCTGAGTCGCTAAGTCGTCGCAATGGGATTTTATGTCGCCTGACGATCACTCACCAAGTGGGAAAGAGTGAGGAGTCGCCACCTTAGTTTTGAGGGGAACTAAAGAAAACCATTTGAGAAGATAAATAAAGAATGAAACCACTTCAAGACAGAGATTCTAGGTTCGGGGTCCGTAAACGTGTGGGGAAGGTGTTAGGCACCCCACCTCGTCCCTTAATAAGGGTAAGTAGATTTAATTTTGCGTCCTTTATAAATTAGTTAGAAGGGCTCGGATGGGAATGTTAATCCTTTTGGTAAAAGGAATGTTTGATTTTTCACTGATTAGAATCACCCAGATACATAAGTAAATGAGACAACCTTAGTGAATTACTTTTGTATGTTAATTTTACTTGAAAAGGAATGTTTTATTTAAAATTTAATTTAGAAGATCGGATAAGAACTCTCTTCCGAACCTCTTTTAGATATTCATTAAAATTTTGGTTGGGGATCGGATAAGAACTCTCTTCCGATCCCTAATAAATATTTATTAGAGATTTTAATTTGAGATCGGATAAGAACTCTCCTCCGACCTCTTTTATGTATTTATTAAAGTTTTAAGCTGAGACCGGATAAGAACTCTCCTCCAATCTCTATTAAGCATTTATTAAAATTTTAAGCTGAGACCGGATAAGAACTCTCCTCCGATCTCTATTAAGTATTTATTAAAATTTTAAGCTGAGACCGGATAAGAACTCTCCTCCGATCTCTTTCGGATTAGCATGAGCCTGGAAGGGGCTTTGCCGATCTCCCGAATTTCAATTTCAGCTACATGTCACAAGAACCTAAAACTAAGGTTTCTGGCATTCAAAAATACTGGAGATAAGGTTTCTTGATACCCTATGACTAAATGGGTAATACTAAACCTGATTTACCGACCTTCCATGTAGTCATTTCACGCATACCTATTAATGTCCGATCTGCCTAGTTTATTTTGGTTTTATTCCTCTTCATGGAATCTTGCCGAATTCCCGCTCACGCCACCTAATAGTTTGGCTATTTTCCGACGTGTTATTCAAGCTTTCTTTAAAAGAGGCCCTCAAGTTGCAGATACCTATATTTTGCCCGACCACTTACACGCTACTAGGAGCTAAAAGCTCAGATTCGTAAATGACGAAAATTGACGAAATGATGGACCGATCACTAAAGAGATAATTCGAGAGTAACGTTCTTTGAGATTTTTGCTTAGAATAAACTTAGAGAAAACCGCGCACGTAAAGAGAACAAAGAAAGTGCGAAAAGTAAACGCAAATACTTAATAAAGCAAGTAATATGAACTCTTACCGTGAGGAGCCAAATATATTGAAATAAGCGTGAGGTGGTAAATAGTGATGAAGATGGCGGATTGATCACCGAGAGTTAATGTCTGTGAGGAGCCAAATGTATTGAAATAACTATGAGGTGGTAAATAGTGATGAAGATGGCGGATTGATCACCGAGAGTTGATGTCCTGTGAAACCGAGAGATGCTTTAGCTAAAAGGTAACTGTAAGAACCGTGGAAGGAAGTTGAGCTTGAGCAGAGGAAAAGAAAGCGAGATGACGAGTATGACCAGATAATGAACAAACCGGAAATGTAGAGTTCCAAAGATTCAAAATCTTTTCCAAGAAAACACTCCTGAAAACTAGTTTCAAAAGTCTTTTAATCACTACAAAGCAAAGCAGAGTAACAAACCGAATGAAGTTTGAGTTCCTCCACGATAATAGCACCTCTTGTCTATATTTTTGTCCGTCCTTGAACAGCTTTTTCATGCCAGATTTATAGGAATCGTGCTCTTCGTGAAGGGTCGATTTATTTGAGGGAGATGGAGGGTCGAGATCTCGAAGGACATGATCGGAGGTTCGGAATTAAAGAGAATCAAAACGAATGGTTGAGATCACTCTTCATAATATTTGTCCTTTTCTTCTTTTCATCCGACGGTCCCAAATTTCCTTGTCCGAACGATCCGAGGGCTAAGAGTGAAAGACGCCGTATTGTCGTCTTCTCTCTTGATCTAAGGGTTCCGGTTTGTCTTACAAGTGGGATCAACGGTGGAGATTGGGATGTACAGGATCACATGACATACCCTCGCACTGCCAAGATTGCGGGCGATTCTTAGGCGTCGGTGGAGATCTCGTCGCCACGCTTTAACTACCTCGGCTCGATTCTCGACGACGGTTATTGGGATTTGTCTTATTCTTTTGTCTTCCGATCCCTCCCTAGCTCCTATTCCGATCTCTCATGCCGATCTCCTATCTCCGATCTCTATTATCCCTTAATCACCGGATTCTGCAAGCATTAATTACATCTCGATTCTCAAGCGCCCGCTGCTTTCCTTCGCATTAAATGCCCATTTCCTATATATACCCATCGTCGGAGACATTTTCTTCATCGACTTTCCTCTCTTCTTTTCTTACTTTCCTGTTCTAGCCGCTCCGGTGGAAGTTCGCTATAATCGTGGCTTTGATCTTTTCCGATGAACTTCTTTACTTACCGATCAAAATTCACGATCCTTGATCGAATGACCTTTATCGATGATGGTGAGAGGACCGGATTTGATCGATCAGTATTGCGGACTTTGGTTGTACCGATCTCGAGTCGCTTCTACCGAGTTCATTCGGCTTCATCGCATTGGATGTTCCGGCGCGTCTTTCCTCCACATTGGGTGTTCCGACATGGGTCGGTGGTAACATCGGTGACGATGTCTCTCCTCTTCATGGGAGTCATAGTCACCCCATCCGAGCCGCACATCTATCCGATGCCAACAGTGGCCTCTCTGGTCAAACACATCTTTTGATTCACCACAAGACTAGGCTTTGACATAGGCCTTTTAGATAGGATGTTCCACCTGTCTCAGCGATCGCCCAAATGATGTAATCCTCAAATGTAATCGATCTCTAGAGATTGCCCAAATGTTGTAGTTAGACCTTTATTGTAGTCCGATCGCTAGAGATCGCCAAATGATGTATTTTATTTTCAATGCAATCCGATCTCTAGAGATCACGAAATGATGTGATCCAATGTGAGTGTAATCCGATCCCTAGAGATCGCCCCACTGATGTCATCCGATCTTTTGAAAATAAAGCCTTTATTTTGTCGGCTATCATCTTATTCTTTTTGCATTGATTATTTTCCGATCCCCAATGTGATTATCCAATCGATTCTTTACCCGAATGACACTTAGTGATCCTTTATTCAAAATTTTTAACTTATTATGCCGATCTCTAATAAACCGATCTCGTAACATTCGGATATTTGAGAAAAGTGTCGAAAATTGCGAGTCCCACCAATCGATGCGTGCCTAGAACCTCGGGAGCATTAAATGCTCGGACTAGTATAAATAGGGGTGGGAGGGTTAGCTGCTTGTTCTCTCATTCCATTTTCAATACCGCTCACAACTCAAGTTCTCTCATTTTCTCCGGTCTCCGACGCCGGACTCGGTAAGGGCTTTAATCCTCTTTTTAGTTTAAGTTCTTTGTTTTTTCTTGAAAATGAGCGGTGCCGAAGGTCAGAGAGCGGCGAGCCCTCCTTCCATTCAGTTCTCATGGTCATCGTCTGATGAAGAAGAGGCAGTCGGGAATAGCCGGAGCCTATGTGAATGCTCATAAGGATCTCTTGGCCGAACTTCAAAAGCGCTATCCTGAAGAGGACTTCTCTTGGATGGACGACCTGGCTCCCGGGGGCGATGGTGAAGATAGTGAGGAGGAGGGCGAGGAAGAGAGAGAGAGCGAGAATGTAAATCAGTGGGGTGATCCCCCAGCCGAATAACTTGTACAAATTATGAAATGAAATGGAATATCTCTTTTGTTCAATGAATGGATGTGATTGGAAAATCTTCGAATTGCCTAAGTATTTGATTGTATGAGCATAGCGAAACATGAACTAAATGCCATTATTAATCTAAGTATAAAAGATCGGAAAGCACAATAAGCATGAGATCGGTGGGGGAGAAATGCTGAACGGGACTTGATTAAAATTGTAAATTTAACTTGAACACTTAAGATCGGAACCCTCGTTAAACCGAACCCAAACTTTAGCTCTTAATCTTCCGAAAAGGAGGTCGGCACTAAAACTGGTAAGAAAAGATCTAATGCTAGTTCACTTCATTTATCAACAGAGATCAGGGATATACCCGAGAGATCGGTAAATGATTTGAGAGATCGGTAGGGCTTTAACGAATGTTAGGACTTAGCATTGATTCAATTCCTTTTAAGGAGAGTTCGGAAATATGGTCATCTGGTAAAGAAAAATGAAGAGAAGTCGGAAATGTCATTTGGCCGGCCCAGGGAGACCTAGTGCTGGGGATCGGTTTCAAAGTCTTGTTGATTTTGGGGATCGGCCAAAATATGGTGTCGACAGGGGGACGAAAAAAAAAAAGAGAAAAAAAAGGAAGGAAAAAAGAGAAGAAAAAAAAAGAAAAAAAAAGGGGAAAAAAAAAGAAGAAAAGAGGAAGAAAAGAAAAAAAGAGGAAAGATTCAGAAATGTTCAGAGCTATTTAGAAAGATTTAGAAATATTCAGAACTATTTAGAGATACCTTAGAGCTATAGAAAATTTAGAGATATTCAGAAACTCTTTTGGTTCTTTTTTATTTCTTTTCTTTTCTTTTCTTTTTTTTCAAGAAGATTTTCATGCAAGATTTCTTGAAGGTTGATATTTGTTATTTTCTTTTCAAGATCTATGCCATGTAATATTTAATTTTATGCTCTTTGTCTTTTAATTTATCTTGCATGTTCATGTGGATCATGTAATCATGTTTAATTTGAAAGGATGCACAACTCTGCACATATTCAGTTTTTTTGCCTCTCATATTTTATTATTTTTGTTATTTTCTGAATCATGTTTATCTTCATCTTGACTATAGGCAGACATGGAAATGGTTTTCTAGTATAATAGGAGTTTCAGCAAAGGAAGCAAAAGCTAAGGAAACTGTTAAAGGCAATTCCCATGGGTGGTCTTGTACCTATATTAAGAAGATTTATACCAACATATTCAGAATGGAAGGAAGGAAGTTACTCTGCCAAAACTTGATTTGAGTATTTATGGGTTAGTTTTATTGCCCGAGCCTCTAGAGATAGTGAGCCGGAATGTGGTAGAGCTATTCTGGGTATTTGAGAAGCAGAACATCAATCCAACCCCTGTTATCATTATTTAAACTTTTTTTACTCTGGCATATTACTGATAGAAGGGTAAAGGAACTTTAAAGTGCTATATTCAACTGTTGTACCTCTAGATTTTGAGCCATTTCTGCCCACGCGAGACTAAAGGGTTAACTTGGTACTCTGATCAGCCTATCATAGAAAAGATGTTGAAGATAACAATAAGAGAGAAAAATGAATCATAATGGCAAGAGCTTATTTTCAGTTATGATAGTCAAAACTATTGCTCGAGGAAGTTGTGGAATTCGGGTCAACCCTTCATATTGGGAACAGGAGATTATCAATTCATATATTTGGTGGGTTGACTGGATGTACAAGCTATTTACCAGCTCTAGTAAGTGGTTCGATTCCACCCAGTTTATTCCATGCGCGAAGTAGTTTTTCCCAGTTCATTTCTATTATAAAGTTAGTAAAGGGGATGAACTGAAGCCCTTGCGAAAGTCTTGGGAGAGAATAACCTTGATGGACAAGTCACCTAAGGGACTTAGCATGACAGAAGGTTACCCCATGTGGAGGGAAAAAAGAGATGGAGAATATAAGGTTCCTAAGTTGATAGGTCCTAAAAATAAATCACCTCAAAGAGACACTATTGAAGATTACTCTGAAGAAGCTCATGCCAGGTTGGAAATTCACTTCCAAATTATGATGCTTGAGAACCAACAGTTGAAGGAATAAGTTAAGTAGCTAGAAGCAGAGAAATATTAGTTAGCCCAAAGCATTCAACAAGCTGTGAAAAATGAGGGAAAAAGAGTCAGAGAAGAAATAGCGGTAACACAGTGAGAATATGAGAAGTACAAAGCTCAGTGGGAACGAGAGAAGTCCATACTCCAAGGAAAAATAAAAGAGGCTAGGATGCAAAACAACAAATTGCAAGAAGAGCTGAATCATCAGAAAATGCTAGTGGCCAAGTATAAGCAAGAAAATAATATGAAACAAATTGAATTCGATGGGTAAGCACAATTGATCAATGATATTCTGAAGGAGTGTTGTAAGGAAAAATTTGAAAAAGAAAGCCAGGCCAATCTCTTGTTAGTAGTATGCCCTAGAGTATATCATTTAGTATGTATCTTGTAGATATTTTATTAATAAAAGACATTTCCACTTTTCCGTTTACATAATATATTTATGTGTAATAAAAAAGGTCTATTGATATTTTGTTAGAAATATTATTCTTAAGTTGTTAAGAATATGAGTGACAGTATTTCTAGCACAAAGTATCATAAATAGGTTCACAATCGAGAATACTTCATAATAAGGACACGACTTATCCAGAAAGATTGTATTCATATTTATTCCCAAGTTATTTATATGAGATATAAATAAGATGGAATGGTGAGTCTCATGCCATATAACAAACATGATAGGCACTTATAAATGATAAGTAGGCCGAACTAGTGACACTTATGACAAGCACGTGGAGTTTACTCTTGTCAATGTTTTGTCATAAATCATATCAGTGCATATAATCTTTAGACCTGAGATAGCACAGTTATCTTGTATATAGGTAGTTTGAGTTTGATACTGCTTTCATACTTGTACTGTGTATGGGTATATGGGCATATGTTGGCTCCTACTAGTTATATATGGAGGTAGGTGTTGATCAAGATGGAATCTGTTCCTCTAAGTAAATAGAGATAAAATCCTATGTTTATTTAATTGTTCTTGATGTTTCAAGTTCCTGGCCAGGACAGATAGATTTATTCAGAAAAGAGTTTCTGATGAGAAAATCTTTTTAATCAAGAACTGGAATTAAAAGAGAACATAATATTCATAGCAAATGGAGTTTGACATAAATCATAACTCCAGCTTGAGTTGGGATTTTGTAACAGAGAGATTCTAGTGCATGGTAACATATGATTATAGGTTCATTTGAGGTAAACCTTATTACTAATTGGGTGGCCATGGCATGCTATGCTAGGCGTTAACCATGGTCTATGAGGTTCATAAAATGATTTAGAGAAATCATTTATGGTAAGAAAGAGTTCTGATGATATTAAGAGTTGATATGATGTCTCATTGCCAATTAGTGATGAGCCTAGTTAGTCACACATACACACAAGTTATCACCTATTTAAATATGATTTAATTAATTAATTAAAGAGCTTAATTGATTAATTAAATAGGTTTGGTTTGCAATTAAATTACAAAGTCCCTAGCATGACTTGAAACCAAATCTAGATTATTAGATGTATAGTATAAGTTAAATTTATATTTAAAGTGTTTAAATATAAATTTAATTAATGAGAAATTAATTAATAGAGATTAATTAATTAATTTATATTTGATATAAATTGATTAGAAGAAGAAAAATAATTATTTTGGGTTAAGAACTCAAAATTAAGACACAGGGGCATTTTGGTCATTTCATAGTGTGACACGTGGCACCATGAGATGGTGACACATGGGATTACACATAAGCTTGCCACATGTTTTTTAATCATTTAAGATGAATAAAATCAAGATTAAATATATGTTTGACACTTGGCACAATGTGATTGGGTCACTTAAACCTAGAGCTAATCAAAGGGTGACATGTGGCAAGGGATTAATGTGTTAACCTAGTTATATGAGTGTTATAGTGAAAAAGAAAAACAACTAGCAGCCACTCCTCTCCTTTGTCACGCCATGAGGCTCTCCATCTATTCTTCTTCATCTCTCGTCAATTCAAAGAGATTAGCCATCAATCTCTTGAATTAAGAATACTAGAAATTGTTTCTAGTGTTCTATTTACATCTCTAATCTCTTAAAAGGCAGAACTTGAGTTTCTAATTAATAGAAAAAGCTTTAGAAGCTATTCAAGGGCTGCCATAGGTGTTCTTGGTGTGGACAATCTAGAGGGATAACATTTGGTGTCCTGAAGACAAATCTCAAAGGCACAGACACGCTGCAGTGCATCAAGAGGTTAGTGTAATCGTTCTTGATTTAATCTAGGGTTCTAAAATTAATCTGATTAATTTTAAAATCTTAAATAGCAAATAAAGATCCAAAAACATTTTAAAAGAGTTTTAATATGTTTTTTATCATTGAAATCAAATAGATAAAAATAAATCTTGCATGATGCATGTGACCCTAGGTGAAAATTTTTGAATTCAATGGTATAAACTTGTGTTTTTCACGCTTCCGTTCGTTCATCTCTATCATAAACTAAAGGAAATATTAGCAGACTACAGAGGATGGCCGCTCAAGGAAAATAAGAGTTATTACCAGAATCAGAATATGCCCTGTGTACATTCGATTCATCAAGATAAGAAGAGAGGTTGTATGAATACCTCAAGAAATGTCATAGCATCTTGAAGAGTCTTCCTGAACTTAGACAATAGCTGAATTCTGTAATATGTATGATTGTGAACAATTAAGGTTTCTAATGCAACAATAATGTCAGATAAGTTTTGTGCCTTGAGATGATAGTGATGAATGAATAGCATGACCCCCGTAGTATTTATCCCTGTTGGGGTTATGCAAAAATCCATGTATGTCACATAAACAAGTATCATGGACACATACATGACCCCGTTATTCATGATTGGGCTATTAAATGATACCATTAGGTCAACGATTTAAATTACCCTTTTTACAAATGAAGACACGACAATTAAGTCGTCACTGTATCCTTTTAATAGAAGAATGATAATTAAATAAAATGAGCTATGTAAAATGAACTAATAAGTACACCCTTTACAGAAAAAGTCAACATTGTTCGAGACAAAGCAAACCCAGTGAAGCAATCTACTGCCCCATTAAAAGTTTACTTAACCTGAGCCCAAACAAGAGGGATAATGGAAGAATAAGAGCAGGCTTGAGGTCTACAAGGATAAGTTTTTGAACTAAAAAATAAATCTTAGAACTAATGCAAATGATGAGAGATATGGCCATCGTAAGGAAGTGGTAGCTCCACCTCGTGATCCAAGTTTGCTAATAAGTGCCCCACCAATAACAATTGGGGAGTTAAATCCTCAATATTTCCAAGGCCAAGCTTTAACTTCTTTCACATTTCAACATCCAAACATCGAGCTAGTGGTTGCCAATCCACAGGTTCCCATAATTTAAGTAAATGAGCTAGCTTTTCTTATTAACCAGCCCCACAACTAAACCCTTCCCTATGCTGAATATTACCCACCAGTCCCCAACACATTAGGAGGAATGGCATATGTGTTGACTAAGACAGGAAAAGAAAAGGAGAAGGTAGAGAATGAGAAGTTGATAGCCCTAGAAGAGCATCTAAGGGCAATTAAAGGTTTAAATATGTACGCTTCAGTTGATGTGGCAGCTCTACGGTTAGTGCCCGATATCGTGGTACCTCCGAAATTTAAAATTCTAGAGTTTGAAAAGTACAGTGGCAATGTAGATCCACGGATTCATCTAACTACTTATATAGCTAAAATGTTAGCGCTAACTGATGATGACAAGTTACTAATTCATTTCTTCCGTGAAAGTCTTTCCGGCCTAGCCCTGTGCTGGTATGTTTAGCTGGATAGGAGTAAATTACACTCCTGGAAAGACTTAGCTGATGCTTTCCTAAAGCAATACGATTTTAACTGTGATGTGGCCTCGACCAGTAGGGATCTCCAGAATTTAGTGCAAAAAAAAGTAGAAAGTTTCAAGGAATATGCTCAGAGGTAGAGAGAAAAAGCTGTAGAAGTATATTTACCCGTGATAGACAATGAGCTTTGTTCCCTGTTCATTAAAACACTAAAAACTCCTTATTTCAATTTGATGATCAGGAACACTTCTAACAGTTTCGCGGATATTATTTAGACTGGGGAGAGAATTGAAGCAAACTTAAGATTGAGAAGACTTCAGGAAACCATGGGAGAATGTTCTGTGAAAAGAAGTGCAAATTCTAGAAAGAAAAGAGAAAGGGAGGTGCATGCAATAGAGAAATAGACTTATCAGCCCCATCCCTTACAAAACACCTACTGTCCTTAATTTTCTCCCAATCTAATGATAGCTAATGTCCCCCACAATTCCCACATTGTCCTCATCCCTACCCACAATTTCCATAACAAACTACCTACACTCCTAGACCGCCAACCTAACCAACTCTTTCCATCCGACCACCAACTCCCCAAACCAACCTTAGACCACCTAGGAATCCAGACCCACCACTTCCATTGCCTTTAAGTAAAATTTATCATTACCTTCTGAGCATTAACCAAATCATCCCCATACCAATAGACCCCTTGCAACCACCCTACCCTAGATGGTATGATCCTAATGCTCGATGCGAGTACCATGGTGGGGCAATTGGTTATTCAACTAATAACTGTGGGGCATTAAAAGGCATGGAACAATCCCTTATCAGAAATGGGTGGTTGAAGATAGAAGGCAGTGGTGCAACTCTGAATGTGGGAACAAATCCCTTGCCTAATTATGATGCAGGGAGAGGTGGAAATGTGAACATGATAGAAGACATAGATGATGCTCAGGCACCTGAAGTTGAGCATTTGGTTCCATGTTTTGAACAAATTTTTGAATTTGTTATCAAAGAGGGGTATCTTGATCACAGGATTGTGAAATCTGAAAACGACCCTTCAGGTCAGAGTGTGCCTATCATAGGGGCACACCAGATCATGTAATTACAAATTGCCAAGAGTTTAAAGATGAGGTGGCCAAATTAATAATGTTTAAAATCTTGAGGTGCCAAAAGAAGCTGAAAGTAAAGGAAGAAAGGGAAATAAATATAATTGAAGAAGAGCAGGGTAATCAGCTCCCTCGAGAGTTGTCATCAGGATACCTCCACAACTCTCAGTGACTAATACTCACGCTGTGCCATGGAATTATAATTTTCAAGTCTTTACCTAGAATGCTCTGAGTAGTTCCTCCATTCTTGCCCTTAACCACACCTATACCCAAGCAATTACCACACCCAAATCGACCTTTACATCCTCCTCCCATTTTAAACTCACTCTCATAGGACCATCCTTTCCCACCAGCGACATAGCTCTGAAACAGCCAGTGAGTAAACCTAAGCTTAGCCCTATCTCTCAGCTTATGAAGCCTATCAGTGGCCCACCTGTACTAGATGGGGAGGTAGAGTATATCACCAGGAGTGGGAGATGTTACAACTCGGATGAGTTAGAAAAGAAGAAATGAAAGGGGAAGGTGGAAAAAGTGGTGAAGAATGGTGATAAGGGTGCTAAGGAAGCAGATAAAGGAGAATTTAGCAAAAAGAAGGATAAAGATGAGCTGCTCTTGTAGATAATGAAGCAAAGCGAGCATGATGTAATTGAGCAATTAAAGAGAACACCTGCTAGGATTTTATTACTGTCACTAATTTTGAGCTCGCATGTGCTTTGCCAAGCATTATAAAGGGTTCTAAATCAGGCCTTTGTGACTCCCAACATCACGTTGGGACAATTTGAGAAGATTATTGGATAAATTTAGGTATTAAATTTTGTTGCCTTTTCAGATGATGAAATCGACCATGCTGGCTTGAAGCATACCAAGGCTCTGCATGTGACAGTGAAGTGTAAATGCTGTATGGTAGGAAAAGTATTGATTGATAATGAATCTGCACTCAATGTGTTGCTAAGTGCCACCTTGGCTAGACTCCTAGTGGAACCATCATTGACGCATCAAAATAGCATGGTAGTCAGGGCTTTTGAAGGAACAAAGATGGATGTATTAGGAGATATAGAGCTGCTACTTCAGATTGGAGCCTATGCTTTTGACATCACTTTCCAAGTGATGAATATTGAGCCAGCTTACACCATGCTATTGGAATGACCATGGATTCATGCCACCAACGCCGTCCCTTCTACCCTGCATCAAAGAATTAAATACGTTATGAATGGGAAAATTATCACGGTTAGGGGGGAGGAAGCTATGCTGGTAACTAAGTCTCAGTCTGTCCCATACATTGAAATAACTGAGCAGGACTTAGAGAGTTCTTTCTAAACTCTGGAGCTACAAGAGGGACCCAAGGCTAGCTAGGGAATTAATAGTATGATGGCGAAGGTGATGCTAAAGCAGGGTCATGAAGAGGGAAAAGGATTAGGGACCAAATTGTAAGGGATTGTTGAGTTCATAACTATTTCCCTGAGGAAGGGGCGCTTTGGGATCGAATATGGTGGGGATGCTCTGATAGATGGAAGGTTTAAAATGAGATATATGCTCTGCGATCAGAGATTTGATCAGCTACTCGAACGAAAGGGGGTTATTCCACAAATTAAAGACATTTTAACCCATCCCTTGCCGAGCATTGAAGAAGCAGAAGAAAAAGAGGGAAATTTCCTACCAGACATATCCATCAATACCCTACAACTGAGTCCTGCCCAAAAAATGCTAATTGTGCAGATGGAAGAGAATCAGGAGCTTGATAACTGGGAAGCTGAAGATGTCCCAATGTTGTTCTTCAAATAATATATATTTAGTTACCAACACTTGATTACTTAGTCCATGGTGTCAAGTTGAACTATGTAAATGGATCTTTTCTTATGATTAAACATTAACAAATTAACAGCACATTTTCCAAAATTTTAAGTCCAATTATTTCTTTTTATTTAGCTTTTTTTCTTTGCTTAATAAAACCATTAGTTTAATTCCATTCATTTAACTACCCTATTCTAATTTTCCTCAGGATTGATAATCAACTAAACCATAATAATCTAATTGACTTTGATATTCCTCAAATTAACTTTGAAATACCAATAATTGCCATGGATACTAGTGATTCGAATGAAGAGAAAGAGTGTATACCCATGAGGGAAATAATAAGGTGGCAAGAATCGGATGAACCAAGCCTCACACCCTGTGGAGATGGTATAAACACCCTAAATTTAGGGATAGAGCAAAATAAAAAGGAGCTTAAGGTGATAGATAATGAAGAGTTGGAGAATATGATCCAGTTGTTAAGGGAGTTCATGGATGTATTCTCATGGAGCTACGATGACATGCCAGGGTTAGATCCTCAAATTATAACTCATAAAATTCCTCTGATTCTAGGGGCAGTACCTGTAAAGCAGAAACTGAGGAGAATGGATCCTAACACATTTTTAAAGGTTAGAGATGAAATTAAAAAGCAGTATGATGTTGTGTTCCTAGAAGTGGTAAAGTATCCTGAGTGGATAGCCAATGTAGTCCCTGTAATGAAAAAGGATGGAAGGGTAAGAGTATGTGTTGACTATAGGGATCTTAATAAGGCTAGTTTAAAAGATGATTTTCTACTTCCACACAAAGATGTGCTGGTTGATAATGCAGCAGGACTGGGGAGATGTTCTTGTATCGATGGAGCTTCGGGGTATAATCAAATTTTGATGGATAAAAAGGATAAGGAGAAAACTGCCTTTATCACTCAATGGGGAATATTTTGTTACAAGGTTATGCCTTTCAGGTTGAAGAATGCTGAAGCTACCTATCAACGTGCCATGGTCACATTATTCCATGATATGATGCATAAAGAAGTAGAGGTCTATGTGAATGATATGATCATTAAGTATAGAGGAACGAAAAGCTGTGTATAGATGTTGAGAAGAGCATTTGAAAGGCTGAGGAAATACAAGTTGAAACTAAACCTAGCAAAGTGTGCGTTCGGTGCAAAATCAAAAAACTACTGGGCTTTATAGTTAGTGAAAAGGGGATAAAAATTGACCTAGATAAAGTCAGAGATATTCAAGAAATGCCATCCCCAAAACAAAAAGAGAAGTGCGTAGTTTTCTGGGAAAATTGAATTACATGTCCATATTCATTTCCAATCTCACAGCTAAAGCTAAGCCAATATTCAAGCTGTTAAAGAAGAATACTACTGTAAAATGGGATAAAACTTGTCAAAAGGCCTTTGAAAAGATCAAGCGGTATTTATCCAACTCACAAAGTGTGCGTTCGGTGCAAAATCAAAAAACTACTGGGCTTTATAGTTAGTGAAAAGGGGATAAAAATTGACCTAGATAAAGTCAGAGATATTCAAGAAATGCCATCCCCAAAAACAAAAAGGAAAGTGTGTAGTTTTCTGGGAAAATTGAATTACATGTCCATATTCATTTCCAATCTCACAGCTAAAGCTAAGCCAATATTCAAGCTGTTAAAGAAGAATACTGCTATAAAATGGGATAAAACTTGTCAAAAGGCCTTTGAAAAGATCAAGCGGTATTTATCCAACTCACCTAATTTGGTTACTTCGATAGCTAGTAAACCGTTAATCTTATATATGGCACTCCATCAAACATCTATAGGTTGTGTCCTAAAACATCACGATGATACAGGAAGAAAGGAAAGAGCCATTTACTATCTGAGCAAAAAGTTTAACGAATGTGAGGCGCGGTATTCATTTATAGAAAGAACTTGTTGTGTGCTATCTTGGACAACAAATCAACTCAAGCACTACATGTTGAACTGTAAAATGTGGCTCATCTCCAGGATGGATCCGATTAAGTATGTCTTTGAAAGCCCATTCATACCTGGGAGAATAGCAAAGTGGCAAGTCATACTCTCACAATACGATATTGTCTATATGATGAGGAAGGCAGTGAAAGGAAGTGTGATGGCAGACCTCCTATCAGAAAATCCAATTGATGATTATGAGGCACTAGATTTTGAATTCCCGGATGAGCACATCAATGCAATAAGTGAGGGGCAAGAGGATGTACAGAAGATGTATTTTAACGGGGCAGTTAACCTCTCTAGTAATGGGATTAGGGTAGTATTTTTATCTTCAGATGGGAAACATTTTCCTATAGCAGTCAAGCTAATATTCGAATGCACCAATAATGTTATAGAATATGAGGCCTGTATGAGCGGTTTGCAAGCTGCTATTAAAATAAAAGTAAAGAAATTGGAAGTATATAAAGACTTAGCCTTGATAATCTACCAAGTAAAGGGAGAATGGCAAACCAAAGACCCAAAACTAGTCCCATGTCAGAAGTATCTCTTAGAATTGATCAAGAAGTTTGAAGAAATCTCCTTTACCAATTTAGGTCGTGATAAAAACCAGTTTGCAGATGCCTTGGCCACATTAGCAGTCATGACTCAAATGGAGGAGGGGCAAGAAATGCAGTTATTGCACATAAAAGCCCAGGGTGAGCCTGTATACTGCCTTATGATCAAAGAGGAGATGGATGGTAAATCCTGGTATCACGACATTCAGCAATACATCAAAACTAGAGAGTATCCTCCAGGGCAAGTAAAAATGAAAGGAGAATGATTAGGAGGTTAGCATTAAGATATTTCCCCAGCGGTGAAATCCTATATAAAAGAAACTTCAATGGAGAATTATTGAGGTGTGTGGATGCAAATGAGGCTAAAAGGATTCTTTTTAAAACCTATGAAAGGAACTGTGCCACCCATGCTAATGGACATATGATGGCTAAGCAGATCTTATGGCGAGGATACTATTGGATTACCTTGGAAAGGGACTGTATTGAATACTTTTGGAAATGTCATAAGTGTTAAATTTATACTGACCGGATAAACGTCCCACCTCATCAACTTTATAATTTGGTAGCTCTATGGCTGTTTGCAATGTGGGGCATTGATGTTATTAGTCCAATCACTCCGAAGGCTTCTAATGGTCATAGGTATATTCTGGTGACAATTGATTATTTTACTAAATACGTTAAAGCTGCCTCGTATGCCCATGTCACTCAGAATGCATTCGTAAAGTTTCTCAGGAACAACATCATTTACAAATATGCATCCCCAGCAAAATCATTACTGACAACACCAAGAATTTAAATGGTTCAAATTCCCAGAAGCTATGTGACCAATATAAGATTTGTCACCTTAACTCTTCGCCCTATCTACCCTAAATGAATGGAGCTGTGGAAGCTGCCAATAAGAATCTCAAACGAACAATTGAAAAGATGACCATCACGTATAAAGCTTGGCATGACATGCTTCCATTCGCCCTCCATGCATACCAAACTATAATAAGAACGTCGACTGGAGTAACTCCATATTCATTGGTGTATGATATGGAACCAGTTTTACTAATTGAGATGGAGATTCCCTCTCTACGGATCTTAATGGAGGTAGAGTTAGATGAAACTGAATGGGTCAAAACAAAACTTAAACAGCTCAATTTGATTGATGAGAAAAGATTAGTAGCAATTTTTCATGGATAGTTATACTAGGCTAGAATGGCTAGGATGATTGATAAGAATGTACGACCTAGAGAATTCCAGCTTGGAGACCTTGTTCTGAAGAAAATATTGGCAAATCAGAGTGATCTTCAGGGCAAATGGTCACCAAATTATGAGGGGCCATATGTGGTCAAAAAGGCATTTTCTACAGGTGCTCTAATCTTAACCCACATGGATGGATTAGTACTGTCAAAACCAATAAATGCAGATGCTGTAAAGGGGTATTATGCTTAAAAAAAATATAGAGGTGAAAACCTGAAAGGGTGCTCCTAGCAAAATAAGAGAAAGAAGATGAAAACCCGAAAGGGCATCCTGAAAAAGGGGAGCTTAGAAAAAAATAAGAGTGAAAACCTGAAAAGACGCTCCTAAAAGACTAGAAATGGATGAATAAGGTTGGTTGATGAGCTCAGAGTTAGAAGGCAGCAGGTGGCCGTGGCACAAGAGTTCTTCTCGAATGGCTAGTATCCCTGGCATTGAAGGGTCCTAAAAGTTGATTAAAAGGAATTCATGAGACTTCCCTTACCTTTTCTTCCAAGAATTATATACCTTTTATGTATTCTTATTTCTTATTATCAAAAATAATAATGTCAATTTTTCTTATACTTTATGTTTGACCCACCAGCCCATTTATTTTGGAATTTTGCACTGTTAACTTATTAATGTTGTATTATAAGGTAAGAATTAAAACATTGGTAACTCTACATATATTGCTTTGAGATTATAGGAGATAAAAATCAGCGAACAAATAGCATACTAATGCAAGACACCACCAAAGAGATTGGGACTCAAGCAAAAAAAAAAAAGAAGTGTAGGGATGAAAACCTGAAAGGGAGCTCCTAGCAAAATGAGGAAAAGAAGGCGAAAACCCATAAGGGCACTTTCTGCAAAATGAGAGAAGGATGAAAATCCAAAAGGGCATCTTAAAAAAAAAGAAAAAAAAAAGGGGTAGGAGTGAAAACCTGAAAATGCGCTCCTCACAAAAGAAGGTGAAGATGAGAGAAGTCACTCTCTATAACAAGGAGCCTCTGACTGACTAAGAGGAAGGGGATTGGAGGCAAATGAAAAACCTTGTCTTTGAGTCTACTTTTGCTTTTCCCATTAATCATTCAGCTCCAGGTTCATGATTAAGTAAACTTTTGATCAGGTAGAGTTCACTCACCAGGTTTGCTTTGAAGATCGAACATTCATGGTAAAATTGCTAGATAATCAAGCTTAAAATTGGCCTATTTGTTTAGGTATAATAGTAATCATTTGTTCTTAACATCCTAAGCTTTAGTTTGATTTTCAATTGCCTGTAATTTAATTTCCTGTTATCAACCTCTGGATTTAATATCAAATTTGATTTTAATCTAATTTTCTATTATTAACCTTTGGATTCAAGATCCAAGTTGATTTTTAATTTTCTGCATTTTAATTTCCTATTATTAACCTCTGGATTCTAGATCCAAGTTGATTTTAATCTAATTTTCTATTATCAACCTCTGGATTCAAGATCCAAGTTAATTTTTAATTTCTTGTAATTTAATTTTCTATTATCAACCTCTGGATTCTAGATCAAGTTGATTTTAATTTCCTGTAATTTAACTTTCTGCTATCAACCTTAGCATTTAAGATCGAAGTTGATTTTAAGTTTCCACACTTTAATTTTCTGCTATCAACCTTTGGATTTAAGATCCAAGTTGATTTTAATTTCCTGAACTTTAATTTTATGCTATCAACCTCTTGATTCAAGATCCAAGTTGATTTTAAATTTTCTGCAATTTAATTTTCTGTTATCAACTTCTGGATTCAATATTCAAGTTGATTAATTTCCTGCAATTTAACTTTCTGCTTTCAATCTCTGAATTCAAGATTCAAGTTGATTTTTAATTTCCTGCAGTTTAACTTCCTGTTATCAATCTCTAGATTCTAGATCAAACTTGATTGTAATCTAATTTCCTGTTATCAAACTCTAGATTCAAGATCCAAGTTGATTTTAACTTTATGATCCATGTAAGCATTTAACCTCTAAAATATAAAACTATATCTTTACGTGTTTCCTATTTAAGGAGAATGAAATTAAAATTTCTTTCATTCTCTTTAATAGAAAACATGTAAAGATGGGTAACTATAGACACCATATTTTGGCTGGTCAATAAATTTATCATTTGGCAAAAAAGATAATTTTGGTTTAATTGATATGCAATTGGTTTACATCTGTTGAAGTTTTGATGTTCATCGGTTACGTGTAGTAAGTTTCTGAATTGGGGTTCGATCCCAACATTATCCGATCTTGATAAAGGTTATAATTCTGTTGTCGTCCGACCTCGAAATGGCCCGAACTCAATAATACTCATTTTAAGTCTCATTAAGCTTAATCCTACATGCTTGTTCGAGTAAGAGTTTATCAGAAGTTTGAGTGCTGATTATCCGATCTCCGAGCTCATTCTTGTTTTAGTTTTAATTTCCCAGTTTAGATCCAATTTCCATCTGCAAATAACCCAATCCCAATAATTGTTTTATTTTATTCCAATCTGGTCCTCAGACCATCCGATCTCAATAAAGTTCAATTTTATATACTTGCTTAAATCTCAATTTTGTTCTCGATTGAAGTTTGATATTATGTTTAATGTGCAATTTCTATGCTATTAGTCCGATCTCTAAAGGTCATTGCATATAATTGAACTAGTAATCTAATGCCGATCATGTGATTATCTGATCTAGATAAGAAAATAAGAAAGATCGATCTTAAAGAAATATTTTGTAAACATTTGATTACATCATTCCAAGGGTGGGTCCTCCTCAGCCTGCTCATCATTTACATTGTTTATGTCTTCTCCCTCTGGTTCGCTCTCGTTCTCAACCTTAATACCCAGAGCAAGCTTCTTGAGCTAGGTAAAGTCCTCTTCAGGATAGCGCTTGATGAGCTCGGTTAGGAGATCACCATGGGCCTACACATAGGTGCCGGCTACTTTCTCTAAGGCTTTGTTCTCCTTCGCTTTTATCTCCTCAGCAAACTTAGCCAGTTGGTAGCTCGACTGGCCTGGGCATCTTCGAGTTCCTTCCGCAACTGAGCTATTAGCTCTTCAGAAGACTTTGCCTGTTCCAGGCATTTGCAGCTAAGAGCTGCCCCTTTAGAAGCCATGGCCTTCTGAACCACCTTAGAGATCTCCATCCTCGAAAAGGCCATTACATAGGAAGCCCTCTAAACCCAACTCAAAGAACACAGGTGAAATCCATTCCAAACCCAAGTCATGGGATAAGAAGAATAAACAAAATGCCAAATAGAAGACTAGGCCAAAATTAGTGAAAAAGGACTTTGATAGAGCAATCTATTTGGAAGCCAAGGGAATGCACTTTAAGGTCCACTTTAAATTTATTAATGAGCCTCATATTTTATTGGTTGAGATTGCTAAGAAGACGGTGAAGAGCCCATAGTTCGGCTTTGTACTTCTGACTAATCTGTGCTAGCTCAGAGCGGTTAAAAATTGATACCACCTCATCCACCGAGAGAGCTTCTTTCCTTAGTATTGGGGCTTGTCCCTAGCTCGATCTGACGGGCTGATTAGAGATCAGATGGACCGGTACTTTAATCTCAGATCACCCACTTGGTCTGACCTCTTCACCCTCATCGGAGGTCCATGAAACGTGTATTGATGGCTGGCTCCTTAATCTCTGACCATTAGCGCTGCTCATTTTCAGTTGAAGAAGGAAAATGTGGGATGAAAAAAGATCAAACACTATACCTTTGATGAAAAATGTTGCCAAAGATCAAGAACTTAGAGGAAACTCGCTGGAGATTTGAGA
Source organism: Hevea brasiliensis (assembly GCF_030052815.1). Taxonomy (NCBI): domain Eukaryota; kingdom Viridiplantae; phylum Streptophyta; class Magnoliopsida; order Malpighiales; family Euphorbiaceae; genus Hevea; species Hevea brasiliensis. Next base: position 90,548,352 of record NC_079495.1, on the reverse strand, counting down.
GAGAAAAGAGAAAGCAGAAATGTGAAATGTGAAAATGACAGCCTTCCCCCTTATATATACAGCCTTGGGCATTTAATGTTTATGAGACCTGAAGCGATGTCTCAGTTAATGAAAACCTTTAATGTTTTTCCAATATTCAATGCACATTAGAAAAGACCGGATAAGGATAGCTTAGATAAAGGGGATCAGATGAAGGGCTTTTGAGTGACCACATAAATTGGACTAAAAGAGTTTGGATAAAGGGCAATGTGGAGAGACCGCAGGATTTTAAGAGATTGAAGAAAGTGACTTCATAAAGGGGGACACGAGATAGATTAAGAGAGATCAGATAAGGATGTTTCAGATGACTAAAGATCAGTTCAGATAGAGAGACCTGATAAAGAGATCGGAAACCACCAGATCAGAAGAATGTCAAATTAAGATCGAGGTAGAAAAGTTGTGTGAGGATTTCAAAGGCATCACTTTGAATCCTAGCCTTTGGTTTACAAGATCAAATTTTCACATCAGATTTGAGTTTGTTAAAGCGATTGAGATATGATTCAATCTTCACCATTAATCCTACTTGTAAGGATGAATCCGGGCCATTAATTCAAGGCAGTTAAAACATTTTGGTACGCCCCAGTCTCTGCACCATTGATTTTATTTGTAAGGACAAATCTCATACCTTAGATTAAAGTGATCAATGCAAATTTGGTACCTTCCAATCAATCTGATTTGTAAGGCATAACTCCCAACCATTGGGTCAAAGAAGAAAAGGACAGAGGAGTCCTGGATTGATCGCTGCCCTTAAATCCTTGGTCACTTTAATTTTTGACCTTCGGATGTTGTCCTTTTGAATCCTGACCCTTCTTCTTTTTCATCTTGAATCCTGGCCCTTCATTTTAAGGGCTCCATTCCTTATAAATATCCAAAATTTTCACTATTGAAGGGGTCCCTTTTCCCAAAAAAGAGCTGAGAGAATATAAAAAGGAGGCTTTAGAAACATCAGCTTTCTAAAGAATCTTCATTGTAACATCAGCATCAAACAGCCTACTTTCACCAAAGTACCTTAATCCGTCACTTCTAAAATCAATTTGATAGTGCTTTGGCTCCATTTTCTGAGCTTCATACGCCAGAACTCATTTACCCCATCATTGCGAGAGCCCCCTTGCAGGTAAAACTCTTGACGTCTACGTGTTTCTTTTAAAGGTATAAAGTTATGTTTGCGATGTTACATAAGTTAGAATCTAAGCCCTATAAATATTTAGTCATGCTAAACTCTTAGAGAAATAAGGTTAAAATTGATTTATACTTATTTTGTAAATATTACTGTTATGTTATTGTAGTACTGTAAAATATCATTTTTATCATTTTATTTTCTATTAAAAGCATGTTTCTCATTTCAAAATAGTTTAGGAATAATAGTTTGAGTTTCAAATGAAATAATATGTAGTAGTTAGAGTTTGGAATGTAATAAATAAAGTGAAGAGAGTTCGGATGTGACTGTAAGAGATCGGCAATAATAAAAGTAAGGTGCATTAGAATGAGTTTGGACATTGCAAGGTTAGCAAATCTGAGAGATTTGAAATAACACGTTTGGAGTTAGGAAATAGTGCATTTTTATTTTATAGCATTTACGTCATTTTACAGTTTCGAAAATAATAAGAGTCCAGGAGAAATGCTGCATAGTTTACTTTTTAAAATATTAGGAGTTCGGGAGAGAGTCCTTTCCTTAGACCCCCTTTCATATTTATAAAAAATATATTTTTTTATTCCACTTAAAATTCAAAGAAATTTTTTCCATTTAGCATGGTTAATAAATGTGTGACGTTGAAGCACAAGGGAGAGTCCTTCCTTGGATTATACTTTTATTGAGGGAAAGTCCTTCCTCGAATTTGATAATTTAAGCGTGCATAATTCAACTTCGTCTCTAAGTTGTGAATTCGTCTATCAATATGGGTAAAGATTTTATGGTTGATGTTACTGATGATGGGACTTTGATTCATTAACTTAGAGTCCTCATTGATGAAGAAAACTCTCTAGGCTTTAATTAATATATTCCTTTGAATTGGAGTCTCAATTAAAAGGAATGAAAATCTATACCCATACTGGTTCAATTATAAAAACTCACTTCACACACCACACTCTTAATTGTTTGGATGCTAATGATGAGATGAATGATGAGTGAGCTGAGAGTCTTCCTCACTCATTACAAAATTTCTAGGAAACAAATAATGCCTCTTCAAAATTAGAGTCCTGATTTTGCAGAGGGAGAATTTTAATAAAAACCATAATAAAAGTTAGAGTCACAGTCCACCCTAGGATCATTCCATCTACTTATATTTTTGGGACAACCCTGAATGGTGAAACATCAAACGTCCCTACAGTAAATTGGGAACTAACATCGTAATTTAAACCCTAAAATTATTGGTTTCAAGTTATAAAGAGCACATACTTAAATCCACTTACCCTCATTGAGGGACGATGTAGAGTGCTTAATACCTTCCCTACACGTATATGAACCCCGAACCTAGAATCTCTATCTTAGATGTGGTAAAATTATTTTTAACAATAAATGGTTTTCTTTAATTTTTTTCAAACTTAAAGTGGCGACTTCTCAGTTTTCACTTCGGTGAGAATCATCTAGTGACCGCAAAACCTTTATGACACTAGCAAGTTCTGGAAACTTGAACAAAGGGGCAGACTAGTACATGCCCCCCAAGTTGTGTAACAGCCTAGTATACATCTCCAATGTTTGTTTTTCTGTCCCAAAGTGCATCCACATTTTTTGAGTCAAATTCTTCTCTAACAAGTCCTATTTCATCTTGGACTTCTTATTAAAAGTAAGGAACAACTATAGGAGTTATTCTAGATTTAGTCTAGGAAGTTTTCCTACTTTATATAGGGTTTATTCTAGTTTTCCTATGTGACACCCCTTACCCGTCTACAGTATATCCGAGTAAGCTATGTCACACGGTGTACCCGAAAACTCTATTTTATCTCAATTAGTTTTTATCATAGTTTTGAATATAACTTGTGAAATATAATTTATTTAAGTCATTTATTGAAATCATAATTTATTTGAGGTTCCGAAAATTTTATAGAAAATCCGGCAGAGTACCGGCTAAAAATGGAGAAAACAGTTCTTCGGAACCTGTGAAAACCACTTCCAATATTCATATCCAATCACTCTCAAACTCCAATAATCATCAACAAGGTCTCAATTATTTTTCAGCAACAATTCTCAATCATTCATTTCTCATGGTACTCATATATAAGCAATAAATACATACTCAAAATTTTCCATTCATAACCACAATTTTTATTATTTACATGAACATCAAAATACATTACATAAGTTTCATTTACACAAAGGAAAATAAAAGTTAGTTACAAAATACCAAAATGAAACCTAGTGTCCTACCAATGCACTGTGGAGGGTGAGGTGACACGGACACTATGCAGAGCTGCAGGATGGACTCACCCAGTCTGCGGTCTACTGAGCTCACGATCAGTATCTCCAGAACCTACGCGTGGCAAAAGCAACGCGCTAAGCAATAATGCTTAGTGGTACAATAATAAAATAAAAGAAAATAGCAGAAAATAAATATGTATTGAATGTATATGTCTTATTCGTTTTGTATTTGTTATATTCATTTATTTCGTTAACTTTGTTCACTTTCATTCATTTGGTTGCCCAAGTAACCTATACTGGATGACTGGACTGGATAAATGGGTAAACTGGCACTGGGTACCTAGTACCTCGGGCCGTCACACCATCGGTCACATGTGCATCTCCCGATGTGCGACATAACAGCTAATAAGCTGTAATGATAATAGGCACAAGGCCAAATATCAACACAAGGTCAGAATGGCTAAAAGCCATGAAATCACAGAATGGCATAATGCCATGTGCAGTACTGCTAACTGAACCCTATTGGCATGCCAAACTATCCAAACCAATCTTGTTAGGTATATTAGGGCATTTGATACTTTAAAATTCTTCAATTTGTGAATTTCAAGTTTTGGTGTCACTATTCACTTCATTGGTCAACAAAAATGTTGACTTTTGGATAGAAAATAGGTGCATTGGTTTTAACACTCCCAATGTACCACATTTTGCATTTAAAACTTGTTAGAATAAGTCACCAAATCCATTTCCAAGCTTAGCACTAAGAGGCAGAAATTTCAGATTTTGTACCATAACTTTACTGTTCCATTAGGGACTGTTACAGTGGAAATTTGAGGAAATGGTAAACATGAAAGTTGTTCCTTATTTTGTCTAGTTGAATTTCTTTTTTTGAATCACTCCATTTGGACTTTTTTAGCTACATATATGGTTCAAAAACCACAGCTGGCCGAATTTGAAAACTGTAGAATTTATCAAATCTATAGTACCTTGAACAGTGACTGCCATTGCCTTGTTGGATAGGTTCTGGTCATAATTTGAGGTAGGTTTTCTTCATGAAAGTTGTTTGTCTATATCTTATCTTGTTGCTGTAAAAATTTCAGGTCAAATGGACCATTCTACAGTGAGTTATGGCCAAATGAATAGTTACTGTTCATTTGGTCATTCTGCAGAATTGGCTTGCAGGGTATCCGGATTGGGGCCAACTTTTGGTCTACTTGCTTTGGTCTTTTGGGCATGGTTTCTTCAGCAAAATTGTGCCATTATATGTCTAGTTTTATGTCCAATTGGCCAAACACCAATTGAACCTACACAGCCAAAGATATGGCAGTCCAAATAGGCTGGACTCACAGCCTCCCTGCTGTTGTCACTAGGCAGCATGCCCATTTCAGTTTGCCATGCAATAGTTCACTCCTAATTATGGTCAACTTACCCCAAATGGTCACTAATTGACCATTAGAATGTTCTTTAACAATTTCCTAAGCAAAGTCAAATTTTCACTCCCAAACCCTAGCTCAAATTCAAGGTTTTCACAAATTTCCTTAGTTAACTCTTCATTCCATATATATATATATATATATATATATATATATATATATATATATATATATATATATATATAGTTCACTCCTAATTATGGTCAACTTACCCCAAATGGTCACTAATTGACCATTAGAATGTTCTTTAACAATTTCCTAAGCAAAGTCAAATTTTCACTCCCAAACCCTAGCTCAAATTCAAGGTTTTCACAAATTTCCTTAGTTAACTCTTCATTCCATATATATATATATATATATATATATATATACTTTAAACATAATCTCTAATTCACTCTAAGTCCCTTAAAACAATCAAACTCATTCCTTCCTTAAGGCTGCCGAATTTCCATGGTATACATACACATGCATTCTTTTCATTTAATTTACAAATTCTTGCTATATTCAAGTCTCTAACATGGAATAAGAAAGCTAGGTGTATAACTAGGCACTAACCTCTTTGCTCAACTTAATGAACTTGTGAAAACTCTAGAATTTCTCCTCTTTGTGGCTGCCTAGAGTTGCCTTGTGATGTGGGGATGAATTTTTGTGAAAGGATATTAGGATTTTAAGATTGGATTTTGGGAGATTTCAAGCTCAATTTGAGCAACAATGGAGGAAGTAGATGTTAGAAGGGTGCCGGCCATGGAAACAAAGAAGAAGATGAAAATTTTTTCTATTATTTGGCCTTATTTTATATCTTTCTTATCCCTTAATAAAACTTGTTAATCTCCCATTGGTTTAAAAATTTTAATTGAGGTCATCATGACATCATATATATATTAATCTTATTTCTTTTCTTTTCTTTATTTCTTTCACTCATTTTTAATTATTTTCTCATAAATATTAATTCATATTTTATGTCACAATAATTATTTACTCAACTGGACAAGTCGGCCAAAAATCACCTCTGAAGGCGAAATGACCAAAATGCCCTCCGTTTGGCTTAACGGGTCAAAATTGTCTGTACTGATTGAAAAATTTTTCTAAATATTTTCTTGGCATCCTAATGCCATAGGAACCTCAATGACCCTTCTCTGGAGTCCCAAAAATTATTTTATGAATTTTTCCCCGGGTCTAGGGCTCCTAGTTGCGAGAACCGCAACTTACCTCTGGTTACCTATCGCTTGGGCACCAGCTCATTTGACTTGGTTGTATTTTATTTCTAAAATTTTTACTAAATTTTTCTTATTAATATTTGAGTTAATTTTGGTCTCTTGCTTTTGTTTAAATATTTTTCCGGACGTTCTAGCTGTCCGAACCGACACCGGTCACCGAAACAGTAGAATGTACGGAGTTACTACCGGGAGGGTGTTACAACTCTTCCCCTCTAATTTAAATTTCGTCCTCGAAATTTACCTGATGCAAATAGTTGAGGGAACTGTTGCCTCATCATCTCTTCACTTTCCCAAGTTGCCTCCTCAGTGTTGTGGTGCCTCCAAAGTACTTTCACCAGTGGAATCTATTTATTTCTCAACTCTTTCACTTCCCGAGCTAGGATCCGTAGAGGTTCTTCTTCATATGTCAAATCCGGTTGTATTTCAATTTCTTCCCTGGAGATGACATGTGAAGGATCTGAGCGGTATCTTCTGAGCATGGACACGTGGAACACATTGTGGATCTTGTCCACTCACAGTGGTAAAGCTAGCCTATAGGCCACTGGACCCACACGTTCAATGACTTCATATGGGCCAATGAACCTAGGGCTTAACTTACCTTTTCTTCCAAACCTCAATACCTTTTTCCACGGTGACACCTTGAGGAACACTTTGTCGCCAACCACATATTCTATTTCTTTTCTCTTCAGGTCGGCATAAGATTTCTGTCTATCTGAGGCAACCTTCAGATTAACTTTGATTAGTTTCACTTTCTCTTCAGTCTGTTTCACCAGGTCTGGTCCTACCAGCTTATCTTCGCCCAATTCAGTCCAGCACACTGGAGTTCTACATTTCCTCCCATACAGTGCTTCATATGGGGCCATTTGTATGCTAGCTTGGTAGCTATTGTTGTATGCAAATTCTGCCAGTGGGAGGTATCTATTCCAACTTCCCTCAAACTCAATGACACAACTCCTCAGCATATCCTCAAGGACCTGATATATATTTCATGTTATTATTATCATTTTAATTCAATATTTGTATCAATTTCATTGGTTTCAATTGTTTACCTGGATTACTCTTTCTGATTGCCCATCCATCTGAGGATGGAAAGCTGTGCTGAAATGGAGTTGTGTACCCAAGGATTTATGCAATTTCTTCCAAAATCTCGATGTAAACCTTGGGTCTCAATCAGATATGATGGAAAGTGGAATTCCATGCAGTCTAACTATCTCACTGATATACAGTTCTGCTAACTTCTCCAGTGAGTAGCCAGTCCTAACTGGCAGAAAGTGTGCTGACTTCATCAATCTATCTACTATCACCCATACTGCATCATGTTTCTTCTGGGTGAGAGGTAGACCACTTACAAAATCCATGGTGACCTGATCCCATTTCCATTCAGGTATGCGTATAGGCTGTAGCAAACCTGATGGAACTTGATGTTCTGCCTTGACTTGTGACATGTCAAGCATTTAGTCACATAGTCACTATGTCCTTCTTCATACCAGCCACCAATCATCAAGGTTGGATCATGATACATCTTTGTACTTCCTGGGTGCATAGCATATACACTAGTGTGTGCCTCTTTCAGAATACTAGCCTTCAATTCCCCATCATCTGGTACACACAGTCTTCCTTTGTAGTACAGACACCCATCTGCTTTCACCTCATAGTCAGTTGCTTTTCCCTCTGAGATTTTGCTCATAATAGCCATTAGCTTCTCATCTACCTTCTGCCCATCTAAAATCTGCAGAATGAGTTTGGCCTCACTTGCAACTCAGCCAAAATAGCTCCATCTCGAACCAAAGATAGACGAGCATTCAATGATCTCAAAGCTGTGATGGATTTTCTGCTCAAAGCATCAGCAACTACATTTGCCTTCCCTGGATGGTAGTCAATTACACAATCATAGTCCTTCAGGAACTCAATCCATCGCCTCTGTCTAAGGTTGAGCTCCTTACGGGTTGGCAAGTATTTGTGCTTTTGTGGTGCGTGTAAATGTAGCACTTTTCACCATATAAGTAATGCCTCCATATCTTCACGAAGATAATTGCCGCAAGCTCTAGATCATGGGTAGGGTAATTGCTCATCCGCCTTAGTTGTCTAGAAGCATAAGCGACCACCTTCCCCTCTTGCATCAATACACACCCCAACCCATTATGAGAGGCATCACTATAAACCACAAAGTCCTTTCCTGTCATTGGCTGTGTTAACACTGGTGCCTCTGTCAACACAGCCTTCAACTTCTCAAAACTGGTCTGACACTTGTTATTCCAGTCAAATCTGACATTCTTGTGTAACAACTTGGTCATTGGAGCAGTATTAAGGAAAATCCTTCACAAATCTCTGTAATACCCAATAGCCCCAAGAAGCTTCGACCTCGCTTGTATTCTCGGGAGGCTTCCATTCCATCATCGCTTCTATTTTCTTGGGATCCACCTAATCCCATCACCGACACTATGTGTCCAAGGAATGCAATCTCATTCAACCGTAAGTCACACTTGGACAACTTAGCATACGCCTTCTTTTCTCTCGTGGTTTGCAGAACAATCCTCAAATGCTCATCATGTTCTTCCTTGGTCTTAGAATACACCAAAATATCATCAATAAAGACCACTACGAACCGATCTAAGTGTGGATGGAAGATACGGTTCATAAGGTCCATGAATGCTGCTGGTGCATTTGTTAGGCCAAAGGGCATCACTAGGAACTCATAATGCCCATATCGGGTCTGAATGCGATCTTTGGCACATTTGCATCCTTCACCTCAATCGATGATACCGATGCGAGATCAATCTTAGAAAATACTCTGCTCCTTCAACCGATCAAACAGATCATCAATTCTAGGCAACGGATATTTGTTCTTCAGTCACTTTATTCAATCACCGAATTGATGCATAGCCTCAAAGTCCCATCCTTCTTTTTCACAAACAACACCGAGCTCCCCATGGTGACACATGGGCGTATGAACCCCTTATCAAGCAACTCTTGCAACCGAAGTTTTCAACTCCTCAATTCGATGGGTGCCATCCTATAAGGAGCAATGGAAATGTGTGTTGTACCCGACATTGTCTCAATAGCAAATTCGACTTCCCTTTCTGGTGGCAAACAATGCAACTCTTCAGGAAATACCTCTGGGAAGACTTTTACTGTGGGTATATCACTCAGGTTTGGCTTAGCTGCCTAGTATCCACCACATGTACTAGGTAGGCTTCACACCTTTTCTCATCATTCTTCTTGCAATCGTGGTGAGATGACATTGGACAGAAATCATCCTTTCACCCACAATGATGATCTCATTACTCCGAGAAGTTTTCATATAAATTATCTTCAATTTGCAATCAACTATTGCCTGATGACGTGACAACCAGTCCATTCCCAAAATCACGTCAAACTCGTGGAAAGGCAACTCAATCAGGTCTGCCAAGAATTCATACCCCTAAATCTTTAACGGGCAACCCTTGTATACTTTGTTCACCACTACACTGTGGCCCAATGGATTAGTGACCAGAATGTCTTGGTCACTCTCCCCTACTAGTATCCCCCTTTCTACGGGTAGGTTGATGCAGATGTATGAATGAGTGGATCCTGGATCCACCAATGCATGCACAGGTGTATTGTAGAGGAGAACGCACTCGATGACGCCCTGGGGCATCTTGCTCCTCCTGGGCTCTAATGGTATAGGCTCTGGCAGGTGGTCTATTATCTGGCCTCTCTGCTGGCTCAGATGCAGGCCTCTGTGACGGTCCCACTGCGTCAGATTTGTCAGATTTCCTACCCCTTTGTGGTGCAGGAGCAGGTCTGTCTGCTTGTGTTGGAGCAAACAGAGTGGTTCTACGTGGACGCTTCTTCAACCGATGCTCTGACCCACACCTTAGCGAGCACCGCCACTCTCCAACACTCCCCCTTGTGCCACTTCGTGCGGTGTGGACATGCAGAAGATGCCGGGCTGGTCCTCGAACCCCATCCTCGAGAGCTGCCCACCGATGGTGTGGACCGACCTCTCCTAGGGGTAAATCGTGGCCTAGGCCCCGAGACCACTCGACCTTGTGGCTGACTGAACTCGTGTGTGGACCCTTGAACTTCTTTCCAAATGCAGGAGATGAACTAGACTGACCTGGGCCCCTCTTCTGCTGTCTCTCTCTTCTGGTCTGCTCATTTATTCTAACCTTTTCAACCTTTATTGCAGCTTCCACTAACTTAGTGAAGTCGGTAATTCCCAAGGCAGTGATCATAAGCTTTATATTGTCATTTAATCATTCTTCAAATCTCTTACACCTTTCGGCCTCATTAGGGACTATCTCCCTTCCATAGCGGCTTAATCGGACAAATTCCTTCTCATACTCGGCCACTGATAGCTGTCTCTGTCTCAGATTAATGAACTCTCTTCTTCTCTCTTCCAGGTATACACTACCCACATATTCCTTCTTAAATTCGGAGAGAAAGAAGTCCCATGTCACTATTTCTGGCTGTACTTCACTGGACACAGTATCCCACCATTCGTATGCATCGTCTTGCAGCAGAGATACAGCAGCTTCTAGATTTTGCTCTGGAGTACAGTGGAGTTGTTTTAAAACTCTGCTTGTTCTGTTCAACCAATTTTCGGGTGCAACAGAATCATCTTCTCTTTTGCCATAGAAGTCCACTGCTCCAAACTTCCTCAATTTTTCCAGGTGTGATTTTATTTGTGGAGGTGGTGGTGGTGGTGGTGCTGGCATTACCCCAGCCATTTGTCTAAAAAATTCGGCCATTTGATGGAACATGGCCTGTGGAGGCCGAGGTGCTCGCTTGAGTCAAGTGAGCAGGTGTTCTCCCATACCCCCGCCTCTCACTGCAGTGGAGCATGACTCTCCACTTCCTCCTCAACTGCTCTCTGTGATGTAGGGTCCATATCCTATTCAAAATAAGAAAGACAAACAGATCTGCATTAGTGTCACCTCGACTCTTACAAATGCAATGCATGGTATGGACTAAGTCTAGGCCCAGAAACGCCTAAACCGTGCTCTGATACCACTAAATGTGACACCCCTTACTCGTCTACAGTATATCCGAGTAAGCTATGTCACACGGTGTACCGGAACACTCTATTTTATCTCAATTAGTTTTTATCATAGTTTTGAATATAACTTGTGAAATATAATTTATTGAAGTCATTTATTGAAATCATAATTTATTTGAGGTTCCGAAAATTTTATAGAAAATCCGGCAGAGTACCGACTAAAAATGGAGAAAACAGTTCTTCGGAACCTGTGAAAAACACTTCCAATATTCATATCCAATCACTCTCAAATTCCAATAATCATCAACAAGGTCCCAATTATTTTTCAGCAACAATTCTCAATCATTCATTTCTCATGGTACTCATATATAAGCAATAAATACATACTCAAATTTTTCCATTCATAACCACAATTTTCATTATTTACATGAACATCAAAATACATTATATAAGTTTCATTTACACAAAGGAAAATAAAAGTTAGTTACAAAATACCAAAATGAAACCTAGTGTCCTACCAATGCATTGTGGAGGGTGAGGTGACACGGACACTATGCAGAGCTGCAAGATGGACTCACCCAGTCTGCGGTCTACTGGGCTCACGATCAGTATCTCCAGAACCTACGCGTGGCAAAAGCAATGCGCTAAGCAATAATGCTTAGTGGTGCAATAATAAAATAAAAGAAAATAGTAGAAAATAAATATGTATTGAATGTATATGTCTTATTCGTTTTGTATTTGTTATATTCATTTATTTCGTTAACTTTGTCCACTTTCATTCATTTGGTTGCCCAAGTAACCTATACTGGACGACTGGACTGGATAAACGAGTAAACTGGCACTGGGTACCTAGTACCTCGGGCCGTCACACCATCGGTCACATGTGCATCTCCGGTGTCTGTATCAGCTAATAAGCTGTAATGACAATAGGCACAAGGCCAAATATCAACACAAGGTCAGAATGGCTAAAAGCCATGAAATCACAGAATGACATAATGCCATGTGCAGTACTGCTAACTGAACCCTATTGGCATGCCAAACTATCCAAACCAATCTTGTTAGGTATACTAGGGCATTTGATACTTTAAAATTCTTCAATTTGTGAATTTCAAGTTTTGGTGTCACTATTCACTTCATTGGTCAATAAAAATGTTGACTTTTGGATAGAAAATAGGTGCATTGGTTTTAACACTCCCAATGTACCACATTTTGCATTTAAAACTTGTTGGAATAAGTCACCAAATCCATTTCCAAGCTTAGCACTAAGGGGCGGAAATTTCAGATTTTGTACCATAAATTTACTGTTCCATTAGGGACTGTTACAGTGGAAATTTGAGGAAATGGTAAACATGAAAGTTGTTCCTTATTTTGTCTAGTTGAATTTCTTTTTTTGAATCACTCCATTTGGAGTTTTGTAGCTCCAGATATGGTCCAAAAACCACAGCTGGCCGAATTTGAAAACTGCAGAATTTACCAAATCTACAGTACCATGAACAGTGACTGCCATTGCCTTGTTGGATAGGTTCTGGTCATAATTTGGGGTAGGTTTCTTCATGAAAGTTGTTTGTCTATGTCTTATCTTGTTGCTGTAAAAATTTCAGGTCAAATGGACCATTCTACAGTTAGTTATGGCCAAATGAACAATTACTATTCATTTGGTCATTCTGCAGAATTGGCTTGCAGGGTATCCGGATTGGGGCCAACTTTTGGTCCACTTGCTTTGGTCTTTTGGGCATGGTTTCTTCAGTAAAATTGTGCCATTATATGTCTAGTTTTATGTCCAATTGGCCAAATACCAATTGAACCTACACAGCCAAAGATATGGCAGTCCAAACAGGCTGGACTCACAGCCTCCCTGCTGCTGTCACTAGGCAGCATGCCCATTTCAGTTTGCCATGCAATAGTTCACTCCTAATTATGGTCAACTTACCCCAAATGGTCACTAATTGACCATTAGAATGTTCTTTAACAATTTCCTAAGCAAAGTCAAATTTTCACTCCCAAACCCTAGCTCAAATTCAAGGTTTTCACAAATTTCCTTAGTTAACTCTTTCATTCCATATATATATATATGTGTATACACTTTAAACATAATATCTAATTCACTCTAAGTCCCTTAAAACAATCAAACTCATTCCTTCCTCAGGGCTGCCGAATTTCCATGGTATACATACACATGAATTCTTTTCATTTAATTTACAAATTCTTGCTATATTCAAGTCTCTAACATGGAATAAGAAAGCTAGGTGTATAACTAGGCACTAACCTCTTTGCTCAACTTAATGAACTTGTGAAAACTCTAGAATTTCTCCTCTTTGTGGCTGCCTAAAGTTGCCTTGTGATGTGGGGATGAATTTTTGTGAAAGGATATTAGGATTTTAAGGTTGGATTTTGGGAGATTTCAAGCTCAATTTGAGCAACAATGGAGGAAGTAGATGTTAGAAGGGTGCCGGCCATGGAAACAAAGAAGAAGATGAAATTTTTTTCTATTATTTGGCCTTGTTTTATATCTTTCTTATCCCTTAATAAAACTTGTTAATCTCCCATTGGTTTAAAAATTTTAATTGAGGTCATCATGACATCATATATATATTAATCTTATTTCTTTTCTTTTCTTTATTTCTTTTACTCATTTTTAATTATTTTCTCATAAATATTAATTCATATTTTATGTCACAATAATTATTTACTCAATTGGACAAGTCGGCCAAAAATCACCTCTGAAGGCGAAATGACCAAAATGCCCTCCGTTTGGCTTAACGGGTCAAAATTGTCTGTACCGATTGAAAAATTTTTCTAAATATTTTCTTGGCATTCTAATGCCATAGGAACCTCAATGACCCTTCTCTGGAGTCCCAAAAATTATTTTATGAATTTTTCCCCGGGTCTAGGGCTCCTAGTTGCGAGAACCGCAACTTACCTCTGGTTACCCATCGCTTGGGCACCGGCTCATTTAACTTGGTTGTATTTTATTTCTAAAATTTTTACTAAATTTTTCTTATTAATATTTGAGTTAATTTTGGTCTCTCGCTTTAGTTTAAATATTTTTCCGGACGTTCTAGCTGTCCGGACCGACACCGGTCACCGGAACAATAGAATGTACGGAGTTGCTACCGGGAGGGTGTTACATCCTATTTAATTTAAGATTCCTATATTGTTTGGATGTATATAAACTTCTTAGTTAGTTAGGATTATATATTTTCTTAGTTAGTGTAGGAATATAAGCTTTATAATTACTAAAAAATCTGTGTAATTTAGTTTAGTTTTTTATGAATAAAATTTCCAGCTGAGATTATTTTCTCTTAGTCACTCTCTTTGTATGTGTATGTTTTATTAAGCTTTACGCTGTGTTAGGTGATATCAAAGTGGGGAAAATCAGCCAATCAAGATGGCTAACCTTTGTTGGAGGTGATGATGATAATGATTCTTTCAATGATGATCAGGGAACCAGAGCCAGAGCCCTTTACTATAAGGACAAAACATTTCAATAATGGGAGTGATGTCCTAAGCAATAAATGGGTCTCAAATTCGATCGTATTGAGAGATGCTTTAAAGAAATTATAATTTGTCTTGATGCTTTGATAATCAATATAATTAGGGACCAGTATGATGATAAAAGGCAAAACGTAAAGTTAGCTTGTGGTGACTCTATCAACAGACCTTTTCTACACATATGCAATATGTCTATGAGGAAGACTTAAAAGAGAAGGATGACAATGAGCCAAATAGGTTTTGTAGACATCCATACAACGAATGATATAGAAGAAGAGGTACAGACCAACCAATTTTGTATGTCGACAATATGTTTAAGAAGAAGATTCAGAGAAAGAGGATGATTTGGAAACAATTAGGTATAAAAGACATCAATGGAATAGTGACTATTGGAAAAGAGGCTCGCATGGATGTGATGAGAAGGTTTTTCTAACCATAACTTAAGCCCAATCTAGATTTATAGTTGAGTGCAAGGACACCTAACCCAAACATCTATTAATGGAAAGGGAAGAAAGGCAAGAGCAACTTCAATCCAAAACTTAACTCGAAGTTAAGGAGACTAATGTCGAAGGATAAAAACTAGAAGTTTTGATTGAATTTCCCAGTGCTATGATTGAAGATGAAGAACTTGAAGAATGTGTCTTAAGAAATGAAAATAATCACATCATGGAGGTTTCAATAAAAAAAGAGGAAAAACAATCCATGGAGACAATATTAGAAATTGGAGAAAGTCAAGTATTAGAGATGATGGAGATTGAAGAATTTTCTAACTCTTTACCCTCTATTGTTTCTCTTTATTTTGTTGCCTAGGTGCTTTTATGGAGACAAAGACGAAGGTGAAATTGATTAGCTCAATCTTGCTCAATTCTTTGTGGACTATCTCATCAAAGAAGGCTATATGGTGTACTTTCCAAAAAAAGTTTTTCATTCTTTTCTACTTTAAAATTCAAGGAAGGATTTATTCCAAGTGGGGGAGAATGGAGTTGGAGTTATTATAGCTATATTTCTAGATTATTGCAAGCTATTTTGACTCAATGATGAGTTTTTTTTCCAAATAGGGGAGTATGATGCAAGGCTTGGACAGCAAGAAAGAAAGTAGGGCTTTAAATGGGTGGAAAACATGGTATTGCAGCAAGTTCTGGAAACTTGAACAATGGGGCAGACCAATACACAACCCCAAGGCATGTAATAGCTCAGTACATAACCCAAGCGTGTGTTTTTCTGTCCCTAAGTGCAACTATGTTTTTTGGGTCAAATTCTTCTCCAACAAGTCCTATTACATCTTAGACTTCCTATTTTATCAAGAGATAATTGTAGGAGTTATTCTACATTTAATCTAAGAAGTTTTCCTAATCTATATAGGGTTTGTTTTAGTTTTCCTATTTAATTTAGGATGCCTATATTTGTTTGGGTGTATGCAAACTTCCTAATTAGTTAGAATTTATTTTTTCCTAGTTAGTTTAGGAATATAAACTCTATAAATACCCAAAAATCTATATGTTTTAGTTTAGTTTTTGATGAATAAAAAATTCCACCTGAATTTATTTTCTCTCAATCACTCCCTTTTGAATATGAGTGTGTGTTTTATTAAGTTTCACGTTGGGTCACCTATTTATAAAGGGGAAAAAAAAGCTTCTCTACAGTGATCAATCATAACCACGTACTCTTCCATATCAAGCAAAATATCTAAGTAAATCAAGCAAAATATGCATATGAATTTTGGATTTTTCTTGCTTAGATGACCTTAAGATATAAGATTATTAAACACATGTGTCTCACGTATTTATATCTTAAGTCTATAATAAACTGAGACTAGATAAGAATTTCCCATGAATTTCATAGTGTAATAGGTAGTAAATTAATCCAGTCATCCCAGCAAGGGCAATAGCAGAAATACATTGTTCTGTCAAATACTTTTAAACGCTAAAGGAGGGGCAATTAAAGAATTACATTATGATGGTGTGATGCTGTTCATTATTGTAGTTTTAATAATACCAAGAGTTTTCCCATTTACCGTATTAGCATAGGTTGGATACCATAAGTTAAAGATCTAATATCTGGCATCCTTGATTGTATATTTTTTCAATTACTAATTTTTTTGACACGTGTTGCAAGTGAATTCATAATTTTTAAAAATTATGAATAAATACTAAATAATAATTATAAGCATATAATATAGTTGTAATTATACCAATTCATATAAATGAAGTTAGAACTAATGAAAATATAATTGTCAATCAAATTCAAAAATTGCATATCATAAAAAATTATATTGTCACAACACTTTTTTGGAATCTCATATATATATATATAAAAGTGTGTGCGTGCCAGCCATTTTCTTTTATGATATTATTACATAACATTTTAAAATACCACGATCAATTTTTAATTATACATATATAAATTATAAATTATTTAATTTAATAGTTACCCTCTTAATAATATAATAAATAGTCATTATTATATAATATATTAATATATATTAATTACATATATTTATATATATACTTATTACATATATTTATATATATATACTAATTTAGATTTTTATTATTTTTATTATGAAATTTTTATTAAAAATTTGAGAGAAAAAAAAGTAATAAAAATAAAATATGAAATAATTAATAAAAGATTTAAGACATCATTTAAATTAAATTAATTAAGGGAAAAACTTAAATAGAAATTAATTTATTAATAATTATATTAATAATAATAATAATAATTTATCATTATTTAGAAAGTAATTAAGTAAGAAATAAAATTTAAATTATTATTAACATATTAAATTAAAAAATAAAAATTATATATCATCTCCATGATTATCATAAGTATTTCGCTGGTATTAGCATATGGGATTACATGATACTTAAATTGAAATTAAATAATTTTTTAAAAAATAAAATTTAATAATTTTTATAAAATAACTTATAAAATTAAGTGATTTTGAATAATAATTATCTACTAAAACATCCTAACTAATTTATCTATTCATCCAATAGTAACTTGACACAAGTACTTATTTCTAAAAAGAAAACACATAAGAAATAATCAAATGAATTATATGGATTTGGGAAACTAGACATAGAAGGTATCACTGAACTCCTTTAAAATGAGCTCATTCCTATCGATTTGTTGTTGCACAGTCTATTTATTCAAATCCATTACTTCTATATGATGCACCACTTCTTGTTTAAGCTAGTTAATTACAATGGTTGAAACAATAACCATCCTATAGTAAATCCACATTACGTACTTCACCAGTTTGCTCTATAATTATTCCTCACTCGCACACCCTCTCTTTGTCTCTTTCCCTCGCACACCCTCATCTTCCTCTCACATGAATAATTATACAATATTTCATGTAAAATGAAAAATTAATGGTAAATATATATATATATATATATATATATATATATATATAATGATTCTCAAAAAATTATAACCACTAATTATTTTTCTTTTTAATTTCAGTAAAGTATTTATATATTTATCCATCTTTTATTGTTTTATAATTTTATGTAATGTGTTAACGTGATATCACCGTTTCATTATATAATAGAGAGAGATAGAGTGTGTGCTAAGAAGAAAAATAAAGTGAGGTGGGAAAGATAGTTAATTATTTGGACATATTCAAATATTTTTCTTCATTTAGGATTACTGTAAAATCAATTATAATTAATTAAAAATGTTTTTATGCTATTTAAATTAATATCAATATGATTTTATTTTATAAATTAAAACTAAGGGTAAAGGCATAGAGAGGAGGTAAGTATGAGCCATGACTCCTCTAACCCTTTCAAAATTCTCTCATACATATATATATACATATATTGATAAAAGAATTATTTTATTTTAATTATTGATCTTTAAAATAATTTTTATTGTTTTAATATAATAAAAATAATGTGAAATATTAAAATCCTGTATTTTTTTTAAAAAAAATCTAACTTAATTATAATTTATTAAAATATTTTTTAAATATATAATATTAATCTTTTTAAAACATACAAGTGTAATTAATTATTTTTTAAATTAACCTTAACTTCTCCGTGAAAAATTTGCCATAATGAGACAGAAACTTGGGACAAATGAATGAAATTTTGCCCCATGGAATATTGGCGCGAGAACCTTAGCAGAACAGTTCCCAATCTGGCAGTGCCACCGCTACACGACATCGAGCGAGCAGCGTATATTGGATAAGCGCAGAAGATTTTATTTTCCCATTGTCCCATCCAACTTCTACTAACCCAGCTGATTCTGATCTGATCACCTTCTTTCCTTTCTTTCCCCTTTACAAATAAACTCTTTCCTCCACTTACATCTCTACAAGCAATTGAATTTTGTTCCCTCATCTTTTAATTGCTAATCACAATCAATCTTTTCACAAGTTTCATTCCATGTCTCCTTCTTCAGATTCTATAAACCCACGAGGTTCTTCCTGTTTCTTCCCCTTTGCCTTGTTTTGTCTTCAATTGCTCTTCTTCTTGGTATTTACTTGTGTTCTGCTTATTTTATTTGTTGAACAGATGTTTGTATCGTGGGTGTTGCTCGTACGCCTATGGGTGGTTTTCTTGGTTCACTTTCTTCCTTCTCAGCTACAAAACTCGGTTCCATAGCTATTCAGGGTAAAAGTTCTTAATCCCATCACTTGTTTTTTTTCTGTACCTCTGTCTTATCTATGAAAATTTTGTCATTTGGATTTTCAATTTCTAGCTGCTATTAAAAGGGCAAACGTCGATCCATCTCTTGTCCAAGAGGTCTTCTTTGGCAATGTTCTCAGTGCTAATTTAGGACAAGCTCCTGCAAGGCAGGCTGCTTTAGGTGCGGGTATACCCAATTCAGTGATTTGTACCACCATTAATAAAGTTTGTGCATCGGGGATGAAAGGTAGATTCTTCGTCTTTAAGTAGATGTAGTTGCATTAGTTTGATCCTGTGAATGAATAATAAGTGATGAGTAATCACTTATTTTTTTCTCAGCTACTATGCTTGCTGCACTGACTATTCAAGCGGGTATCAATGATATTGTTGTGGCTGGTGGAATGGAAAGCATGTCTAACGCGCCCAAATATCTTGCAGAAGCAAGGTTGTTTTTCTATTTTTTGTTGGATATTGAATTATGTTTTGCTGCCTTATCCTTTTTCTTATTATACATGTTGATGATAGGCAAATACTATATGAATATTATTATTATTATTATTATTATTATTATTATTATTATTATTATTATTAAGTTTTAAATTCTTCTAATCCAGAGTTTGATGATTAAGATGAGTACATGGGTGTGCACTAGTCATGATGAATATCCGTAGGAGAAGGAGGAAGCATGTTTAGGGGGATTTTAATTGTTCAAGGTCATGGGAGAGGAAGCTAATTCAGGTCAAGACAGGGTTTTTGGAGGGCACTTCTTTTTCTGTTAAGATTATAGTAATCGGTGGTGCCTAAAGACTGACAATTACACACTATGAATGTAGTTGCCATGTTAGGAGACATGGTTACAGCTGATGCTTACTCCCAATCCCCATGGAAATGATTTTTCTTATTAAGGGGAAATTGGTTGCTAGTGGGAAACTATTACCATAGTACCCAAGGATAATGAGAGAGACAATCTTCCCTGTCAGAGAACTTAGGCCTCAAACTTGTTAGTGCATCTGATCAGGAGGTTAGTAAGAAAAAGAAGGCTGAAAGCAGTACAGAAGTTGGCAACTTGTATAGATTATGGAAAACTGGGACATGGTAGGGATAGGAGTAAAAGAATGTCTCCCTGAAAATCCTCAGTTGGAATCTTGGAGGTTCGATGGATCGAATCTAGGTATCTAGGGTTTGTATGGGATCAAGTGCTTTTTTGTTTTGTTTTTTTTACCTCTTAAAGTCTATTCTTTTTATGCGTTATATGTGATCAACTATACTCTTTTTGTTCTGTACAAGGTATCATGTCCTGTGTCTTGCATTTTGCTACTTTATACGATCAAGTCCACTCTTTTGTGCTTCAAGTCTACTTTTTTTATGCTTTGTGCAGAATCAGGAGCATTTTTTTTTCTTGCTTCAAGCTCTTTTTATGCTTTATATATGAGGTCAAATCAACTTTTTATAATTTGGTCCTCTCTTTCATGCTTGAAGTACACTTTAAAAATGGCTGATTAGTTTTGGCTCCAACTTGCCCTTTCTCTTCATCTTGAACATTCTTTTGATGAGTTGTTGTCACATGTTAAACAAATGGCTTAAATCTGGTTTGATTATGTTACAGTTGTTACTGTTGGTGCTTCATTAGGAAAGCTTGGCTATCTGAATTTGAATGAGATAGAAGTGTTTTTTTTTTCTCCCTCATACAAGTTGTGTTATCTTTTATATTATTTTGGTAATGTTTGTGGTATTGCTGCTTTATTGCTAATGTGATATACTGGCTATATTGTTTCTGATAGCTAAAATTTGTATTTATCCAAATTTATTATTTCTGGTATTTATCCATGATTCCATTCTTGCCATGTTTTCCAAGCAGAAGGGGATCTCGACTAGGACATGATACCATTACTGATGGCATGCTGAAAGATGGCCTGTGGGATGTATATAATGACTTTGGAATGGGAGTTTGTGCAGAAATATGTGCTGATCAACATAATATTACAAGAGAAGAACAGGTGTTGTTGGACATTTCCTTGTTTCTTCTTCTTGTTCTTCTTTTTCTTCTTCTTCCCTTTTTTTTTGGGTACTTTTTTCATCTATTGATTTGTTGGACCTGAATGCCTCCTTAAAATTTCCCACTACATCCATTTATGTACATTTGTGATGCTAGGTGTTTTCCTTATACTATGTTCCCACAATTTTATAATGCTGATTTGTGTTATCATTTACCAGTTGTCCATTCTGTTACATCACACATTCATTGTTCTTCAACTCTTTAAATGTTTCTGACCTTGTAAATCTTTTATATTTTTATGATTGTGGATTTTTTTGCTGGTTGTATGATGATGCTACAGGATTCTTATGCCATTCGGGGCTTTGAACGTGGAAATTCTGCACAAAATGGTGGTGTTTTTTCCTGGGAAATAGTTCCTGTATGATTTTTAACTGGCACTGATTTGGAGGAAACAATAGCTTTTGGTATATTGTCAATATTGATCAATTATTTTGTCCAGCAGGTTGAAGTTTCTGGGGGACGAGGGAAATCAGTTATGGTTGTTGACAAGGACGAAGGTTTAATAAAGGTAAACAGAATGGTTATGTATTCAATTTGTCATTCCAGATTCGACCTTCAAAGTTGTAAGGCATTGTTATAGGCTGCCTATTATTTTCAAAAACAAAGCAATTTATTTTCATGTGTTAAGTGTTGTAGAAATTTTTTAAGGACAAATGGTAGTGTTGGCTTGATTAATTGTTGGTCTAGGCATCTAGTTTGTGAAGGGAATCTGCTCCCTTTGTGCAAATTTGTTTTCAGATTATTTTGTTATCAGATTTACTTAGCATCACAAGCATGACAATTTTGTCCTCCCTTATTCAAATATTCAAATAGTGTTTGTTCCATTTATATAAAATTTCTGTTTATGTATCCAGCTTATTGTTGATCTAGTAATTAAACTTGCTTTTGACTTTGAGACTGCTTTCTAGCTGAAAAGTAAATTTATTTTGTTCTTCCAAATTGTGTGCTAGTTTGATGCTGCCAAACTGAGGAAACTCAGACCAAGTTTCAAGAATGGTGGTTCGGTTACAGCTGGAAATGCTTCTATCATAAGGTCTCTCTCTCTCTCTCTCTCCCCTTTTTCCACATATCCCTCCAATCTTACCAGACCTCTTAATGGAGGCATTGAGATACTCTTACCAGACCTCTTAAGGGAAGTATTGAGATACTGTTTGGATGGCCTCCTTGGGGACTCTCTTTGCATGTTTTGTGTATACGTTTGCTATTTTGCATATATTTCTATGAGTATGTGGTTGTGGTAGACTATATTGGCATCATTTATGGATCAAAACTAGTGTGATTGTGTCTCAGTAGATGTACATGTAATTTATGCATCATGTGAAGTGGTGTCTTTTCTGGCTTGCCATTGAAGAATGTTTTAGAGCATAAATTGGTTTTGTTACTAGTAGAATTATCAGCTTCATTTACCAAGTGTGTTTTGTATTTTATTTTACCTTTTTTTTCTCATATTTTTTGATAAAAAACTAATATTAATTTATGAGACTTAGAAAGAGATGGAATTACCAAAAGCAGGAGGATAAGGAATCCTCCTCAAGATAAAACAAGAGATAAGTGAAAATAGAAAATAAAGCAAATATCTCAATCATGCAAGATGCCCACAATGGAAAGCCCTTTAAACCCTTAATAAGACATGTACATATGAAAACCCAAAAATGAATTAATAAGACATGTACATATGAAAACCCAAAAATGAATCTTTCTTTTTGTTTTATTTTTTAAACCCATAATAGATTAAATGGCAAAAGTTTATTATTGGAAGTATTAGTGTTCCTCTTCTCCAATGATACCAAAGCACCACAACTGTAGCCTAGTATTACAAGGTTCGTGCACCTCCATGCACCAACTTGTAGTTTTTATAGGCTGACTATGCCTGTCTTATTAATTATATACTTAACAATCCTCTTCCATAGTCTTCGTAAAATTTCTCATCCTCTACAAGCAAAGACCCACAAGAATTGAAAATAAAGGAAGAAGATGAAGTGGAACAATGGATCAGCAATCCTAAAAGATTTATATGCTCTCCAAAAGAGAAGGTATCCCTTCCTTCATTGTGAAACTTCTAAATGGGTTAAAGGCTAGTTTTGTTACACAAGCTTTACCAAATTAGGCAAATTGGAGGCAATTTCATGTCATTCTGCTATATTTTTAAAACTTGCTCCTGCACTAGTATCATTGTGTAGATGAGTCTCTTTTAGTTACTATTCACAATGTCATTAAACTCAATTCAACTAAACCTTAATCCTAAATTAGTTGGTATAGGTTATGTGGATCCTTTTTCTCCATTCTACCCAACTTAGGCTAGCTCTTTACAAAAATGTGGTGCCACTATATCCTTTTAATACTTCCACCCATGTCATTCTAGGTCTGTCCCATGTTTTCTTATTTTCTATAACTTAAATGTGCTAGACTATTATGCATGTGTCCAAATTATCTCAATCTCCATTGTCCCATCTTTTCCTCGATGGTTGCTATTTTTGCCATCTTATCAATGCATTTATTCCTTATTTCATTCATCCCTCTATTTTCACTTGTCTGTCCCAGCATCATCATGTGTCAAACTAATGTGTGTTTCTCCATTACTGCTCAATTCTTAATGTCATACTCATAGTGATCATAGTTGTTCAGATCATGATTCTGTAAAACTCTTCCTTTAGCTTATTTGGTATTTTGCAATCGCACACTTTACCTTTGTTGCACTTATACACTTCATCCATCCTACTTTAATGGTGATTGACATTTTCCTCACTTTCCCTATCCGTTAAACTTAGATGGTGTGCACTTTTTTTTTTTTTTTTAAAAGTACATTCCAACAACAAAGAAGCAAGAAGCATCAAGAATTCAAGATATGTTATTGAGCATTATCATTAGATTGTCTAAGATTGGGGGAAGGGCACCAATTCTAGCCATTCCGGCTGCCCAATCTGCCACGTTATTTTCATCTCCACCAATGAGATTGAAGCTAAATGCTTAGAACTATGAGAGATGTCCTGAGTGTCTTTCATCGAAGCTGCTATCTCCCAATGTGAGTGACAAGCTTTTTAAACACTTAGGAAACCACTTCTGAATATGTTTCATAGACACCAATGATAGCTACCAAGAAACAGCAGATCTGACACTTTTTCTAACCACCATGGCTCTAGGTATGCTTGGTTATCTTTGCTTTAGCATATGATTTTATATGATCCCCTACTTGGCAGTGTCCACCACTGATGTAACAGTATCTACTACGTACCATTCCAATCATTATGTTATCAAAATCAATTGTATGAATTTATAGCATAAGTCAGTTTGTCAGATATTCTCTGTTATGTAATCTGTCATGATTTTGACTTTATAATTGGTAATACTATCATTGACAGTGATGGTGCAGCTGCATTAGTCCTGGTGAGCGGAGAAAAGGCAATTGAGCTTGGATTGCAAGTGATTGCTAGGATAAGAGGATATGGTGATGCTGCTCAGGTAGTTTAAAGAATGTTATTTATATGATCTATGGTTTGGTAGAGCTGAACCTTGGATAACTTTAGTGGCGAAACATCATTGTGTGGACAGGCCCCTGAGTTATTTACAACAGCACCAGCACTTGCGATACCAAAAGCTATTTCAAATGCTGGGTTGGAGGCTTCCCAGATTGATTATTATGAAATAAATGAAGCATTTTCTGTAAGAATTATACTTTATATTAATGTTCAGTATCTTATTTAAGTGGTTATTTGCTATCTATATGTGCTAATATATTCTTTGCAGGTTGTGGCCCTTGCCAATCAGAAGATACTTGGTCTTAATCCTGTAAGTTACATGATAACTGCATTCCATATTTCTTACTCAACAATGTCGTCTGAATTCTAAAGTTGGGTTGTATTTTAGTTAGTGTTGTCAAACTTGGACCAGACCAACTGGTCAGATCGGTTTAATTGGGAACCGAACCTTAGTCCGGTCTAGTTTGATCATAAACCCTTATTTTGGAAAACCTAGTGTGAATCAGATTGAACAGGTTAGGCAACCAGTCAAACTGGTAAATCCAGCTGGGTTTAAACCGGTTGTCAGGCCATTCAATATTAATATTTCATCTTGCTGTCATTGGTACTAAAAATTTTGTGGAATAAAGAAGCCTAGAAGCTTAATTACAGTCCAACTACACCTACATTTTGTAAATGTACTCCCTCAATACACACACACACATCGGTTTAATGGGGAACCGAACCTTAGTCCGGTCTAGTTTGATCATAAACCCTTATTTTGGAAAACCTAGTGTGAATCAGATTGAACAGGTTAGGCAACCAGTCAAACTGGTAAATCCAGCTGGGTTTAAACCGGTTGTCAGGCCATTCAATAAAAAAATTTCAACTTGCTGGCATGGGGACTCAAAATTTGGTGGAATAAAGAAGCCTAGAAGCTTAATTACAGTCCAACTACACCTACATTTTGTAAATGTACTAAAATATATTAAAATTTTTTCCTTATATTAATTTAATTAATATTGCATTAAATGATATAAAATAACTAACAACTTTTAATTTAAAATAATATGAGCAAAAATGAAGGTTTTTCTGTTTCGTTAACTTATGACTTAAATAATTAATGATACTAATGATTTGTGTTGTTATTGTGTTAACATGAATTATTTCTTTATTAATTATTTTTACGTTACAAAAAAAATAACATAAATTATCTATTTATTATTTTATAAAATTTTAATGTATTAAAATTTATTTTTATTGATATTGATAAATTTATTATTATAATATTTTAATCTAAATTTTTTTAATATAAAACATTATTATTTAAAATTTAAAATTTAATCTAAAAATAAAATTGAATTTTTAAAGATATTTATATATTAGAATTTAACGAAAATTATTTTAGTTATTATTTTTATAATATATCAAACTACTAATTATAATATATCTTGTGATAACTTTGAAAGAAATTGTTAATTTTGTAATGTAGTAAATATTTATTTAATATTATGTTGGTTAAACCTCTACTCGACCTTGGTTAAATCTTAAGCCTTTAACTCTCTGCCTTTACTGGTTCTTTGACTAGGTTGGGTCTGAAAACCTTGATTTTAGCTTTTGTATTGACTTGTCATCTTATGTTTGCACGCTTCAATTTGTTGAAGTATTATGAACTTGTTCATCCTTATAAATGCAGGAAAAATTAAATGTTCATGGAGGAGCTGTATCTTTGGGACATCCATTAGGATGCAGTGGAGCTCGTATCTTGGTCACATTATTAGGGGTAATTTTGGAAGGCTCTTCCCATATTTACTGGATTTGTGGTTGTTTTGTTTCTCATGATTTGTCTGAATACTATCGTGTGAGTTCTCCCTCCACACAATTACCGCTGTGAAGTAACCTTGTACCATTCTTACTATTAGACACAAAACCCCCCCACCCCCTTTTTCTGATTGTATGATGGGGTTCCATTAAAATTAATCTAGGTTTCATGCTTTTGTCATGTTTTTGAAATCACTGAAGTTAAGATATGATCATTTGATTATCTTGCAGGTACTTAGACATAAAAATGGTAAGTATGGGGTTGCTAGCATTTGCAATGGAGGTGGAGGGGCATCTGCCCTTGTTCTTGAGCTCATGTAAGCACTCTACACTTTGTAAGCCTTATATATTATGTAGTTGTATGTTAGTTGTATTGGTAGTGCATTAAATTGGAGCATTCTCTTGGGGTTACTTTATGAAGTGTTCCAAAGTTAATACCAGTTCAACTTATTGGGCATATAAGTCTGATTCCTGAATTTGATTAGAAAGTAATCAGTTTAGTTTGGTCAGAGAGTCTAAAAAAATCAATTCTTGGGAGATTTGAATTAGGCACTCTAAACTTTTGAACCCTTTATCCAAACCAAAATCTCAATTTATTGTCATGGGAAAACGAAACAAAAGTGTCCAAGCTCGCTGTTATGAAATGAATGTCAAACCATTACAGGCTTTCCTTGATTTCAAAAAGAAGCTGACGAATTATTTTTTAAGATGTGTTGACCTAGCCATAACTGATACCCCTAACATGATCATATATACCTAGGAGTAAAGTAAAAAAAAAAAAAAAAAAAAAGAGCATTATGTTTGTTAGACAATTTTGGCTGTGTTATGTTGTCTTTTATTATCAATACTGTTGAGATATTTCGGAACCAGCAAGTTGGTAAAAATCAAGTTGTGTGAGTTCTCCCAATCCTAACCAGTTTTTAGAATTGATCCTCATAAATAATATTATGATCTGCTATTAGTTCAATTTTTCCCATATCAGAATTTACAAAGTGGCTGCGTTCTGCTAGCCTGTGAATGATAAGAGCTTTCCATCAATCGTGAAAACGCCTTCATTTTGCAGGTCAGTTGGAAGGGTGGGACGTTCGTTGTTATGATCAAATTGGTCACTCTAACATCAGCATCCTACTGCATTAAGGTAAGCCCTGATGTTGTTTCTCCTAAACCTGTTAGTTTTTGTTTCGTTTCCATCATTGTTAGAATTTATTACCTGATATTCTGGATGGCAGGTTTGTTAGATAATGGATCTAACTGAAGATTATCTATGATCGATGATCTGTTTATGATATATATGTGGGAAGAAGGGGGAATAATGGAATAGACAAAAAAGAATATAGTTATATTGTATCATAACAACGAAGGAATAAATTTAATTGGTTATTGAAAATCAATATTTTAAAATATTAAATAATTACGTTTATACATGTTGTAGTAGGAACTTAATAGAATTTTCACTTAGTATTTGCATGAGATTGTACGTATTCTTGCCCTGAATAATAAATGTTCTTACATATAAGAATTGGGAAAATTGTAATTAAACATCACATATAATTTAATTAAATATTATGTAAATTACTTGAAATGTCGTATCAACAATTTCTTTTAATTTCTTTTAATTCAACTTTTGGTGCTTCACTAAATCTTTTTGAATTTAATAAGTTTAAAGTCTTTTTTTTTTTTTTGATATATTGCAATTATAATTATTAAAAAAATTGATTTGCTTTGCAAACTCAAGTTTCTTATCAAAAACTGGGGAGAGCTTAATTAACTCCTTTTAAATATATACTCAAACATATATTTTAAAAGTGGAGACAGATTATTTCTTTTGCTCTCACTGTATTTTGGCTTTCATCAATTCTTTGGGCTATTTCATGAAATGAATTCAAAAGAGTAAAACAAGATAACATTGAATGTTTAAAAAAATGTTTTAAGAGTGAAAATGTTAATTCTTTTAAAAGACTAAATTCTTCATTACATTTCGACTTTAATCTCAAAAATAATTTACGTGCATAATAAGGAGCTCGGATATTTGACAATACTAAGATTAGCAATTTGTCATCATATTTGACAAGATTTTGAAGAATTTTGGCCTTCATTTTTGGCGACATTTTTTTCACAATATTAAAGATAATTTCTTCAGTCTAAACAGTAACAAAATCAAATAATTAAAAAATAAATAAGAAATAATTTAATTTAATAGAGATAAAAGATTAGAATAATAATTACCCTATGGTAACAATTATGATGTCTCTTTTACTATCATTTTTAATATTATATACTGATTTTACATGAAAAATTATACCTAAAAAATCCATATAAAAAAAATTATTTAGTGAATGGTATAGCATATAATATAAGTTAATTTAATAATTGAAAATGAGAAAAAATAAACTTATAATTTTATTTTCTTTAACATAAATGTTTACATCATCAAATTTATTGAACTTGTATCTCAATATTTCTTGAGAAATTGTTACAATATGTTCTTTGGCAATAGTAGATTTGAGTAATAATTTAAACTTTTTATGAACATTAAAATAAGCAGCATTAATTTCCTTAACTACACCATTATTAGTTATAATGTAAATTTTTCCTCTTTCAAAACAGTCTTCAAACATTTAAACCAATTATTAAACATATTGCTTACCAATAAACTTCTAGTATTGGAAATGGGATAAAATGATAAAGTAACTTATCCCAATGCAAAAGTAGATACTTCAATTCATAACTTTGAAGTATAGCAAAAAGAATATTTCATAAGCGGGATTGGTCAATTAATTAGAAAATTAATATTAGCTGATTTCAAGGTAAATATTATCTTTTATTATACACATTATTTTTTATATTTTATATTTGATTTCCTCTTTGTAATTCATATAGCTAATTTCTTTTTTTATAAGGAATTAAAATTAAAGCTATTATGTTTAAATAATGTTGTTGATATGTTTAAGGATTCTTTTAAAAGAGAAGACTTACACCATGATTGATTAATGGTGTAGTTAAGGAAATTAATGTTGCTTATTTTAATGTTTATGAAAAGTTTGATTTATTGCTCACTCAATTTACTATTATTAAGGAGCATATCGTAATAATTCTTCAAGAAATATTGAGATATAACTTCAAAACCTTAGTGATGTAAATAATTATGTTAAAGAAAATAAAATTATATGTTTTTTTTATTTTCTTTTTTAATTGTTAAATTAGCTTATATTATATGCTATATTATTGATTAATAATTTTTCCTATAATTTTTTTTTATTTTCATCTATGTCAAATTATCATTTAATACTAAAGATGGGGTAAAAGAGAAATCACAATTGTTATCAAAGGATAATTATTATTTTAATATTTTTTTTATTAAATTAAATTATTTCTTATTTATTTTTTAATTATTGAATTTTGCTGCAATTTAGATTAAAGAAATTATCTTTAATCTTGTGGAAAGATGTCGAAAATGAAGGTCAAATTCTTGAAAATCTTGTAAGAAATTATGAGAAAATTACCAAATATAGCATTATCGTATGTTGTGTTGCTTGTTATGAAGGTAATTTGTTTTTGAGATTAAAATTGAAAAAGGAAGAAAAATTTTGTTTTTAAACAACAACTAAACGGGGATGAGAGACCCCAACAGCATCATCATACAAAAGTAAATCGTGTAAACCAACAGGAGGAGCAGACAAAACATGAAGACCAAGAGGGGCATGCCCAGCAAGAGAAGCAAGATGATCCGCACATGTATTAGCTTCCTTGTAAATATGTTCCACTCAGACAACCCAATTCCAGTCAAGCATGGCACGAAGAGAAGCAAATAAATGTCCAAGTCTCCCCGGAACTAGGGCACTCCCTTTAATGAAATCAACAACTGCAGCATTGTCCACTTGAAGATTCACTAGACGAAAACCCAACTTCTAAGCCATCAGGAGACCTTGAAGCGTCGCTCTTCCTTCAGCAGCAGTGATAGTGCAACTACCAAGATTAAGTAAGAAACCTTGAATCCACCGCATATGAATCCTGCAACAATCCTCCTGCTGAAGCAGGAAGGTCGCGGTGACACCCAACTGATCTGAGTGAAGCACCAAGCAGGTCTGGAAGGGGCAACAGCTGTACTATTGACAGCAATGAAGTGATTATTCGTCCAAGCAAAAATATGTTGAACAACCTCTTCAGCAGACTGCTATTTTCCCCGAAAAACAAAGAAATTCCTTCTCTTCCATAAAGCCCAGCAAGTGAGACCAAAAATAGAGCACCAAGAAACTCCATCAAGAACAGCATTATCATCCACTAAATTGGGAAAAATCCAGTCACGAATCACCAAGCTATCAGGAGCTGAATAGTTTTTGCCACTTAACTGAAAAACACGATTCCAAACTAAAGCAGCAAAAGGGCAGTCTCACAAGACATGAAGAGTAGTTTCATCACAGTTGGAGCATAACTGGCAAGCTGACGAAGAAGAAAGATGCCGTCTACAACGTTCAACATTGGAAAGTAAACGGCCATGGATAATTGAGCCACAAAAAGGAATTGACACGGAAAGGACCAAACCAACGCCACACAGATCTCCAAACTGTCGCATTATCAGATGCGAAATCCTTCCTGATCAAGGCATAAGCACTCTTGAGGGTAAAAGAACCATCAGGTGAGGAACCCCAGAGCACAGAGTCACTATCATAGGATTGATGAGGAGGCAAAATAGCATTAATAAGGAGAATATACTGCTCAGGAATTAAATAGGAAAACATGCTCCAATTCCAATCACCACTCGGAGTAACAAAAAAATCCACAGTTTGATGAAGCCAATCCTGGGGAATGAAATCATTAGCAACTTCCTGAAGGAAAATGCCTTCTGCCACCCAAAATCTAACCAGAATCGAGCCTTTCTACCATTACCAATACTCCATTGGACACCTTTACTCAACTTTGACCCACAAGCAGAAACTTCTTGCCATAGAGAAGAGCAGGTCGACTTCTTAACATCCATTATTTCTCTTCAATAAGAATGAAGCTTGTATTTAGATCTTAAAACCTTCACCCAAAGAAGATCCTGTCTAGTAATTAGATGCCAACAAATCTTCAGTAGATAAGCTTTATTCAAACTCTGCACTTCCCTTATACCAAGGCCACCCTGAGAAATAGGAAGCTGGACTGTATCCCAATTAACGAGAGAAATATGACGTTGACTAGAAGAAGAGGCCCATAGAAAACTCCTACAAAGTTTCTCAATTTCTTTACAAGTCATAGAGGGCAAATAAGCTGTTTGCATTACATAATTTGGCATTGCATGAAGGACCGACCTCATAAGAGTGATTCGACCTGCCAAAGACAATTTTTCAGCATTCCAACTAGACAACGGGTTCCTCATATTCTCAATAACATAAGTGTCCTTCTCAACTTGCTTGTGCAGAAAAGGTAAGTTTTTTTTTTCTTTCACCGACATAGTTTTACCAAGGGTGTGTTCATTGAGCCACGTATGTGCGTCTGTCGACCTTTAAAAGAAAAAAAAAATGCTCAACTTTAAACAAAGAAAAGAAAAAATAAAACAAATAATTCCATTAAATCTTATTATGGCCGACGCGCTCGTCTTGAGCTCTCGACTAGCCAGGACTTTGTACGGGCGACAGCGTTGGGAAGTTTTTTTTTTTCAAAGATTTGATGTTATATTTTTTTTTTTACTCTTTTAATTTCGTTCATGAAATAACACAAAGTATTGGCAAAAGTTAAAATATAATGGGAAAGCAAAAGAAATAACCTATTTGTCCTCTACTAAGTACATGTTTAAGAGGAGCAAACCTACATACAAAACATGTTAATGATTGTTTAATTAGTTATTAATTAAGCTCTCCCTAACTAATGATGCTCAGTTTGAGTTTATAAAGCAAATCAATTTTATTTATTTACGCCTGGTTCCATCCAACCAATCTTGGTTGTTTTTACTTTTTTGTTTATTTATTAATAAATTTCCAATTACCATTAAATTTATAATTTCATAATTTTGTAAATAACTTTAATATTATTAATTTGTAACACCCCTAATTTTTAAATTAATTATTTTATGGGTAAATATTAATATTTTATTTTATTTAAATTTTGAAAAATTATTTGAAATTTTTCGGATTTTAGAAATTGGGTTCGATTTTTCGAAAATGTGAAACTTTGATATTTTTAAAAAAAATTAATTTAAAGACTATGTGGTAAAACTAAAAATATATTTAGACTCTACAAATTTTTATCTTTGGGCTTCATTTTTTGTCTCAACACAGAGTAAAAATTCAATTTCGAGTATCCTGAATCGAACCGAATCGAGTCGGATCGGTCGAATCGAACCGGACTGGGTCGGATCGACTGAATCGAATCGGCCCTTTTCCTTTTTATTTCCTTCTCCATCGCATTTCCCGACTTCCTCTCTTCCCTTCCCTTTTTCTCTTTCCACACTCCTTCCCACTACTGGCCGCTGCCACCCAGCCCTTCCCCTCACGTCGGCAACCACCCTGGTACCCTTCCCCTTGCTGGCCGCCACCTGGAATCGTCGAAAAATGTGCCCTAAAACTCCCCTTTGAATAGCGCGCCACTTCAGCTTCCTGGGCTGATTCCGACTGATTCAGCTACCGATTGGATCGGGTCTTGCCACCGATTGTGTCCGACAGAGATCCTAGGTTCACTTATAGATTTTGGGGTAGTTTTCAGAGAGCCCTAGAAACTAGATTGAACTTCAGCACGACATTCCACCAATAGACAGATGGCCAGTCTGAGAGAATAATTCAGATATTGGAGGATATGCTTCGGGCTTGTGTAATTGAGTTTGAGGGTAGTTGGGATACACAGTTGCCTTTGATTGAGTTTGCTTACAACAACAGCTATCAATCAAGCATTGGGATGCCTCCATATGAAGCATTGTATGACAGAAAGTGCAGAACTCGCCCTGTGTTGGGATAAAGTGGGTGAAAGAAAAATTATTGGGCCAGAAATTGTACAGCAGACAGAGGAAAAGATTAGACTAATCAGAGATCTACTCAAGGCTGCATTAGACCATTAGAAGTCCTACATTGATTTAAAGATGAGGGATATTGAATATGCAGTGGGTGATAAAGTATTCCTTAAGGTTTCCCTTTGAAAGAAAATTATGAGATTTGGCAGAAAGGGGAAACTGAGTCCTCGCTTCATTGGACCATATGAGGTTCTGGAAAGAGTGAGTCCTCTGGCATATCGATTGGCATTACCTCCAGAGTTAGAGAAGATACATAATGTCTTCCATGTATCTATGTTGAGGAGGTATAAATCAGACTCATCTCATGTACTACCAGTAGAAGAGATTGAGCTGAATCCAGACCTCACATATGAGGAAGAACCCATTGAGATTCTGACATATGAAGTGAAGCAGCTGAGAAACAAGCAGATACCACAGGTAAAAGTATTGTGGAACCATCATTCAGGCTAGGAAGTTACTTGGGAGCGTGAAGAGGACATGAGGAGACAGCACCCATAGCTATTCAGAGACTGATATAAGGTAAAATTTTGAGACAAAATTTATTTTAAGGGGGGGAAAATTATAACACCCCTATATACATAGCCTGATATATTTCATTGTTCCGGTGATCGGTGTCAGTCCGGACAATTAAGAGAATTGTCGACACCATATTTTGGCCAATCCCCCGAAATTAATAAACCTTGAAGCCGATCCCCAATACAGTCCCCTTTACCAACCGACCACACTTCCGATCTCCCCACAAAAAGAATTTAATTAATACCAAGTCTCCAGGTCATTTAAAGCCTCACCGATCCCTCAAACCAATTCTCGAGTCCCCCGATCATTTAATTGTATTTCCGATCTTTCTTGTCAAATAAAATTGAACCAACATAAGGCCTTCGTAACACCAGTCTTGTTGCCGGTCTCTCATTTAAAATTTGAGAATGATAAAGGTTTCGACTCGGTTTAAAGATGATCCCGATCTTAAGTGTTCAAAGCCAAATTTCTAATTTTAATTAAGTCCCGTTTGTAACTAATCTCATGCATATTGTGTTCTCCGATCTCCTATACTTAAATTAATAATCACTTTCAGTTGTCATTCTAATATGTTCAAACAATCGAGTGCTTACGCAATTTAGAAATTTTCTGATCACAATCAATCATTGAACAAAAGAGGAACTTTCATTGCATTTCATTTCAAAATTTATACAAGTCATTCGGCTGGGGGATCGTCCCCAGCCTGAACTACATGTTCATTTTCTCTCTCACCTTCAGCCTCCCCTTCGCTATCCTCACCTTCATCCTCGGGAGCCAGGTTGGCCATCCAGGAGAAGTCCTCCTCAGGATAACGCTTCTTGAGCTCAGCCAGGAGATCTCTATGAGCATTCACATAAGCGCCGGCCACTCCGGTCACCATTTCTTCTTCTTTCGCCTTGAGCTCCTCAGCAAGATGAGTGAGTTGAGCAGCTTCATCAGCTCGGAGCGCTTGAACTTCCCCGAGAACACGATCTCGCTCAGCCAGAACATGAGCTTGCTCGGCCAGCTTGTCCTCATAGAACTTCATCCGTCCCTCAATCTGAGATATGTAGTCCTGAGTGGACGAAAGTTGGGATCGGAGAGAAGACACTTCGTGACCCATCTTCTCGACCTCTATACCCAGGCGATGAGCCTTCTCCCGGACAATGTGCTGGTTCACCAAGCACTCCACGTTCAAGCTCATAGACCGGGTCAGGATGTCATCAAGGTTGTCTGAGGACAGCCTGTCCCGATCTTCCCGAAGACAGATGGAAGCCCCCAAGACCTTTGCTAAGCCCGGATTTTCCCGAACAGTCCGATTCTTCTCCAGGGAATGGATTAGAACTTGAGCGCCGCGGGAAAGAGGCCTCACAATAGTTTGGGAAGGGCCCCCTTCTGCACTTGAAGCGGTCGGCGGAGGTGGAGGTGGCTCTTCTTGGTGAGGAGGAGTTCAGACCATTTCTATGATTGGCGGTCCGGAAGGTTGAGATGAGCCTTTCTGTAACTCCCCGGGCTCATGACCAGGTGTTTGAAGCAGCTCGGAGCGCTTCATCTCCCGTACCTTCCGAGAGATCTCTCTCTTCCGCTTCCGACTCTCCTTAGAAGCTTCGCCGCTTGCCATACCTGCACAAAGAAGAGGTCAGTGAGATCGCTAAGGTCCAAAGATTTGAGATATAGAAAATACCGATGCCGAGAGCAGAGAGCTGAAGCCCGCGATCTTGACCGGTGACCAGCTGCATAGTCCAATGGTGTAGCTCGGCCGTCACGGCATCCAAACAAGAGAACTTCTCTCTGGACACCTGTTCCTTCAACTCCATCACCATTGCACCCTCTTCTCTATTTAGGGCGATGTGCTTCGTAAGCAAAGGACCCTGATGCAGCCAGCTGCGGGGGAAGCCCTCAAAGCTGTTCGAAATTTTGCTCCTCAAGATAAAGAAGCGGTTCTTCCAATTCTTCAGGGAGGAAGGTAGATCGGTAAAAAGCCCACAATGGGGTTTCGCCTGGATGAACCAATACTCGTCGTCCTTGCGACGAGTTAGTCGATGCAGTTCAGCGAACACCTTAGCCGTGGGTCGAAGCCCTTTAGCTCGGCATAGGCCTCGGAAAGCTACCAAGATCCGCCACGAGTTCGGGTGAACTTGAGCGATGCACACTTGGTGATATTTCAAAACTTCTTTGAAGAAGTCGTCCAAAGGGAACCGCAGACCAACCTTTAATTGTTCTTCGTAGACCATAATCATATCGTTCTCCTTGAAGAAGTGATCGGCACGAAGATCGCCGTGACACTTAATCAATTCGTAGGAATCAGGTCGGATGTTGTACTCTTGGCTGAACGACTGAAGGTCGGTTTCTTGCAAGATTGACAGTAGCTCGTCCATGGGAAGATTTTCGCTCCTTGAAGAAGGCAAATGCCTTGATGGTGCTGGTTGTCCCCGAGCTGGAGCGGAGACCCTAGGAAGTTCAGGCTGCGCGCTTGGTCCGACCACCTCTACATCATCGGACGACCACGAGAACTGAATGAAAGGGGGGCTTACTGCTCTCTGACCTTCGGCACCGCTCATTTTCAAAGGAAACAGAAAATTTAAACTAAAGTAAAGATCAAAACCCTTACCGGAGCTTGATCGGTGTCGGAGAAACTTGAGAAAACGAGAGAATTTGGAAGTTGTTTGCGAGAGACTGAAAATGACAGGAAGGAGCAACTGGCTAACCCCACCCCTATTTATACTCGTTCGAGCATTTAATGCTCACGATGTTTCAGGTAGTGCATTGGATAGCGGGACTCGCCAGCTGTTCTGACACGTCTCACGAATATTCCAGAGATTCCATAAAGAGATCGGTTAACTGTAGGGTTGCAGATTAAGGTGTTTTGAATTACGGATCGGATAAGTGTCATTCAAATTAAGAGTCGGATCGGATAAATACTTCAGGGATCGGAAAATAATCAATGCAATAATAATAAAACAACAGTTATCAAAATAAATTTTATTTCCGAAAAGATCTGATTACATCGTTTCGACGATCTCGGGAGATCGGATTACATTAAAAGTCTAATCACATCATTTGGGCGATCTCTTGAGATCGGACTACATTAAAGGTCTGATTACATCATAAGAGCGATCTTTAAAGATCGGTAGAAGGGAGACCGGCATGAAAGATCGGTAAAAGGGAGACCGGCATGAAAGATCGGAAGAGAGCGTGTCAGGAAAGATTGGAAGAGAGCGTGAAGAGAGGAACCCGGTATGAGAGATCAAAAAAGGATCACGTTGAAAAGATCGGAAAAGAGGGGAGGTCGGAAGACAAAGAGAATAAGACAGCTCCTGTCAATTATCGTCATAATCAGAGCCGAGGTAGTTAAAGCATTGCAGGAGAAATCTCAACCGCACGCCCCAGAATCGCCCGCATTTCTGACATGCGCCAGAGTACGTCAGGACAGCGCTGTACATCCTAATCTCCACCGTTGATCTTACTTGTAAGGACGAGCTCGGAGCCCTCGGATCGAAGAAGAAAATGACAAGATCAACGCCTTTCACTCCTAGCCCTCGGATCGCCCCGGACAAGAGAATTTGGGACCGTCAGATTAAAAGAAGAAAATGACAAATATTCTGAAGGGGATCTCGGCCGTCCGTTCTGATCCTCTTTAATTCATGAGCCTCAGATCATGTCCTTCAAAATCCTGACCCTCCATCTCCCTCAAAATAGATCCTGACCCTTCAGGGGAAGCACCCGGTTCCTATAAATACCTGCCTGAAAACTGTTCAAAGGGACGGGCAAAAAAGGAGAAATAGTTACTATAGTGGAAGAACTCTGAAATTTAATTCAGTTCGTTACTCTGCTGTTTTTAAGTTTTTAATAAGGAAAAACTTTTGAAACCAGTTTTCTGAAGTGTTTTCTTGCAAAAGGGATTCTTGAAATACTGAAACTCTCCATTTTCAGTTCTTTCATTATCCTGTGACGCCCTTACTTTCAGTTCTTTTGTCATCTTTATTTCCATTCTTATTTCCCAAGCTCAACTTGCTTGTTTAAACCTGACTGCCGTGTAGCTAAGCATCCTTCGTTTCTAGGCGAGCTTCAGCCTTCAAGCTAAAACAGCTTGCGCCTCTATTACGTTCTGCGATTAGTTTAGT
This sequence comes from Hevea brasiliensis, assembly GCF_030052815.1. Taxonomy (NCBI): domain Eukaryota; kingdom Viridiplantae; phylum Streptophyta; class Magnoliopsida; order Malpighiales; family Euphorbiaceae; genus Hevea; species Hevea brasiliensis. Next base: position 90,510,265 of record NC_079495.1, on the reverse strand, counting down.
AGGTTCGGCTCCTCACAGGTGAGTGTTTATATATCTGTTTCACTAAAAGCTCTTTATTTTACGCATTCCCTTTACTTTTATGTTTGTAATCTTCGCCAAGTTTATATGGTGTAATGAAGGTTATTCCCGAAGTTTACTTTCTTTGTCAACTGGTCCATTCTTTTTGTTAAGCTTTGCTACTTCTAAATCAAAAGTCCTCATCTCAAGTAAGGTATAAGTAGTTCGGTAAAATGTAGGTAGTCGTGTCTTAAGTACTTCTTTAAAATAGAAGGCCTGAATAATACGTCAAGAAAATAATAGAGTTCATCACTAGGCTAACATAGAAGGTGATTCAGTATGACGTCATAAAGCAGAATGAAACTAAAATTCCGGTAAATAAACAGAACGGATTATGTATAAAAAGGTACTGGTAAGGTAATTACATAGGAGATCGGTAAAATTTAGTTTGGCATCCTTTGTCTGGTCACAAGGTACCAACCAGTTAAAAGAAGCCTTATTCCGACCCTTGGCATCTTTGAATGCCGAAACTCTTAGTCTCAGGTTCTTATGATGCGTAGCTGTAATTAAACCTTGAGAGATCGAAAAAGTCCTTATTCGGTCCCCATTTAAATGTTTAATAGAGGTCGGAGGAGAGTTCTTATCCGAAACTCAAACTTAAAATTTTAATAAATATTTAATAGAGGTCGGAGGAGAGTTCTTATCCGATCCTCAAGCTTAAAATTTTAACAAATATTTAAAGGAGATCGGAGGAGAGTTCTTATCCGATTCTCAAGCTTAAAAATTTTAACAAATATTTAATAGAAGTCGGAGGAGAGTCCTTATCCGATTCTCAAGCTTAAAAATTTTAATAAATATTTAAAGGAGATTGGAGGAGAGTTCTTATCCGATTCCCAAATTAAATTTTAACAAATATGTAAAATGATTCTCCCTGGAATAAAGTTAATATACAACCGCAATTCACTAAGGTCGTCTCATTTACTTATGTATCTGGGTAATCCGGATTAGTGAAAAATCAAACATTCCTTTCGGTCAAAAGGATTAACATTTCCATCCAAGCCCTCCTAACTATGAAGAACGTGAAATTAAATCTGCTTATCCTCGTTGAGGGACGAGGTGGGGTGCATAACACCTTCCCCACCCGTTCATGGACCCCGAACCTAGAATCTCTGTTTTTGAAGTGGTTTTAGTGTAACTTACTTTCACAAATGGTTTTCTTTAATTTCCCTTAAAATTAAAGTGGCGACTCCTCACTTTTCCCACTTCGGTGAGTGTTCGTCCAGGCGACCGCAAAATACCTTGCGACAGCTTGGCGACTCCACTGGGGATGTTAAAACTTAACCCCGGTCTAGAGGTCCAAAGGTATATTTAATTTTGCGATCAAATCATAGTTAGGTGGGCTCACTCCTCAAGATTCTGTATGTTAATTATTGTTATTCCTGCTAACCATTTTGTTTGTCTTGCTTGTCTTATTTTCTACAGTGCTCTACATTTAAAAAAAAAAAGGAAAAATAAAATCCCCCTGAATTGGGAAGAGGTAAAGGTGTCCCTTCACACATTGAACACTCACACGATGTCCTCACACACTTCAGCCCTATACCCGGGCTTTCTTACCCTTTTAAGAAAGTAGGAGGGAGTCATGTAGCGATACCCATGGGTTTTACCCCGTTAGTATCCGTGAAGGCTTCTGCTCAAATTGGAACTCGTTCTATTCACTGTGATACCCATGGAATTTTTCCGACAGTATCGTGGGGGATAGAATGGGGCTCCACTGTTTACAGTGGGGGCAATTTGGGAACCTGTGGCTTTTAGAAAATTAGACCCTGGGCTAAACTATCACGATAGTTAGAAGCCGTAGCGAGCTACCTTGTAAGATAGAACTGTCCAACTAGATAGCACCCAGCCGGTATTAGGACTTTCCTTTACTTTAAGACAAAGGGGGCATACTTACTCTTACCCTATTCCGTTTATTTTATTTCGTTCTTATTTTTAAGAGTAATCTCGAATCATACTATTGAGAAAACCTACACATTTTCCTACTTTGATAAATGTGTAGGTATCACTTTGTCAACAGTATAATTCGAGATTACCTTAATTTATCCCGCTAACCAGTTTTTCCTACAGGCATCACCAAAATAAGGTCTGTAAAAGGATAAGCATCATTTTTAACATGGCATCCTCGAGTCAGTCGGCAGAAGAAGTTCTTAAATCTGAACAGAATGCTAAACCATGGCCTGAATCGTCTCATAGCTCAGTGCCCCCACAAAGGGATATTAGCTCATTACCTCCATTGGACCTGAGCAAGATTGAAGTCAGGATGAACAGTCTCGAAGGTCTGGTCAATGGTTGGAAGTCGTTTCCCGATCAGGTCAAAGCACAATTTGAGAAGAAATACGGGAGGATTGCAACCTTAATGCGAGTTAGGGTCCAGGTCCCGGCCCTAAAGGCCATGTTGCCAGTTTGGAACCCTAAGTTTGGAGTATTCTCTTTCAATGACATCGATACTGCTCCCACTATCGAAGAATATCAAGCATTGCTAGAAATCCCTTATGCGGCGCAGAATCGGATTTACCTACACCTTGAACATAGGCAGACCTGGAAACGGCTCGCACATATGCTGAGGATCTCACCAGAAGAAGCAAAGGCGAGAGAAACCGTCAAAGGAAACACGCATGGATGGTATTGGACTTACCTCAAGAAAGGGTTGGATCAATGCATCCAAGATCAACAGTGGGATCAAGCTTCATTGATGCTCGCTTTAGCAATTTACGGCTTGATCTTGTTTCCTGGGCCTTCCGGAATCATAACCTGCGGTGTTGTGGAAATGTTCTGGGCAGTAGAGAAGCAGAAAATCAATCCAGTACCGGTAATACTTACCGAGACTTTCTAACCCTCACTTACTGTAGACAGCAAGGCAAGGGGTCCATTAAGTGTTGTTCTCAGCTGTTGCACCTCTGGATTATTAGTCATATGTGTCCGGTGGAGACAAAGGGACTAACTTGGTATCTTGATCAGCCTCTCATCGAGAAAATGACCCGATTGGTAATTAGTCCGAAGGATGAGCCGCAGTGGCAAGAACGGATTTTGAGCTTCAATAGCCATAACTATTGTTGGAAGAAATTGTGGACGTCAAGTCAATCCATCTTAATCAGCACGGGGAACAATCAATCAGTATCCCTAATCGGAGTGACTGGGTACACAAGTTACACTCCGGCCTTAGTAATGAGGCAATTCGGCTCAACACAGTTCAGAATCGGTGAAGAAGAGTGCCACCAAGGTCACTTCTACCATGAGCTCAAGGAAGAGGAGGGGTTGAAAATAGCTCGCAAATCTTGAGAAAACATCACTCTGATGGAGAGGTCGCCTAAAGGTCTGAGTGCCACCGGCGACTATCTTAAATGGAGGGCTGACAGGGACCAAGAACACTCGACTGCAGAATTCGAAAACAGCGACCCTCGCCGAAACATCCTATCGGAAGAAGCTAATAATCAGTTGGCTGACTCGCTACAAAAGGCAAACACCGAAAACTCGCGACTGCAAGAACAAATAAAGCAGTTAGAGGACCAACGGCAGAACCTCAAAAGAAAAGTGAGAAGACTCAGCGAAGAGGCAAGGGCCGAAAAGATGGGCTTCGAGGAGCAAGAAGCACGGTGGGAAAAGGAAAAGGGTTCTCTCTAAGCTGTATTAAAAGAAGTAGAAGCACGGAACAGCAAGCTCCAGGAAAAAATGAAATACCAAGAGATACTCGTAGAAGAACATAAACGAGAAAATAAAAAGAAGAAGCTTGAACTGAAGGAACAAGCACTGCTCATCAACGATATTCTAAAGGAATGTGCTAAAGAAAGGAAGGAAAAAGAAAGACAAGCTGTTCTCTATCAGGAGCTGAAAGAAAATGTTGACCAGCTAGAGAGGACGTTAGCACAGGGAAAACAAGAACTCCTACCTGAATCCGAGTATGCTCTGAAAGTGTTCGACCCCACCAGACAAGAAGAAAGGTTATATGAGTATCTCAGAAAATGTCATCTCATTATAAAGAACCTCCTTGAGCCTAGGCCATTGTAAAGAATGCTGTATACGAATTATTCAGTTAATAGAATGATTTTTGGGCCATTGTTTAGCAAAATTGTGAATGAATAGTATAACTCCCGTAGGAACCCCCTCGCCAGGGTTATGCGAAAAATTGGATGTGCTATATGGACATGTATCATAAACGCACATTCAATCCAGTCGTTCACAGTCAGACTATCGAATGATGTCATGATAAAATTGATGCTACCATCCTTTTGATTTCATTTTGGCTCCCAAATGCCAATGTATCCTTTGTCCGAACCAGGACCTTTAGTATTTTACGAAATTCAAAATTCACTAAAAGCTTTTATTTATTTCTCCTCCCAGAAAATCAAATATTGCTTCAAATAAGGCAAGTCTGACCAAGCACACGGTTCAATCCAAGCGAGTGTACTTAACAAGATCTCGAACCAAGAAGATAATGGAAGATCAGGAACAAGTACAGAACTTACAAGGGCAAGTATCCGAATTGAAGGACCAGGTCTCAGAACTCATGAGGCTAATGAGGGAAAATAACCTACCACTACCTCCTCCACCACCCACGATAATGGATCATCATCAAGCTTCAACCTCCTTTACCTTTCAGTTACCTATCGCGGACCCGACAGTCACTGTTAACCCGGCTACCATAAATAATGACCTACTTTTCTCCCATTACCCAGTCGTCTCAAATACTGACCCGTATCCTTCAATAGTGATCCCTCCGGTTCACTCCACCCCTCATTTCCCAGCTGGGGGAGTATCTTTTGCAGCAGGAGAAAATAAGACCAGGGAAAATGAAAAACTATCTGCTCTGGAAGAAAGATTGAGAGCAATTGAGGGGCTGAACATGTATGGTTCAGTCGATGTGGCTTCACTGAGATTGGTGCCAGATGTGGTGGTGCCACCCAAATTCAAAGTCCCTGATTTCGACAAGTACACCGGGAACTCAGATCCCCGCATTCACCTGGCAACCTACATTGCCAAAATGTCTGCCTTGACAGAAGATGACAGGCTTCTCATCCATTTCTTTCATGAGAGCCTCTCAGGAGCAGCCCTGAGATGGTGCATACAGTTGGACAGGAGCAAACTGCGCTCCTAGAAGGATTTAGCTGATGCCTTCTTAAAGCAGTATAAGTTCAACTGTGATGTGGCCCCCACAAGGAGAGATCTCCAAAATTTGGTGCAAAGGGACAGGGAAAACTTCAAAGAGTATGCCCAAAGATGGAGGGAGAAGGCTGCAGAAGTATATCCTCCGGTGACCGACAATGAACTCTGCTCCCTATTCATCGAAACACTGAAGGCTCCTTACTTTAACCTGATGATTGGGAATACCTCCAACAGCTTCTCTGACATCATCCAAGCCGGTGAAAGGATAGAAGCTAATTTAAGGATGGGACGGCTGCAGGAGTTGACTGAGAATCTCAGAAAGAAAAGCGCGCTTTGGCAAAAAGAAGGAGGGTGATGTGCATTCCATTACCCATCAGAATAACTATTCCCCTCTTCCCCAAAATAACTACCAGCCATATCCTCTCCCTCATGGTCAAACAGTTGCCAACATTCCGCCTCCTTTCCCAAACTATCCACATACACGTCCACAGTATCCTCCACCTACAAATTACCAATCCAGACCACCTCCTCCACCTACCCAACCCAGACCGCCACAAAATAATCCCAGACCACCAAGAAACCCTGATCCACCCCTTCCCCTCCCACTCAGTGAAATATACCGATACCTCGTCGGTATAAACCAGATTGTACCAGTCCCCCTAGACCCAATTCAGCCACCATACCCCAGGTGGTATGATGCCACTGCCCGTTGTGAATATCATGGAGGGGCACAAGGGCATTCAACTGACAACTGCGGGGCACTCAGAGGGAGAGTGCACGCTTTAATCCGGAACGGGTGGTTGAAGATTGAGGGAAATGGTTCCCTCCCTAATGTTACCTCAAACCCGTTGCCCAATCATAATGCGGGCAATGGAGTAAATATGATAGAACCGGATGGAGAGAGGTTGGCACCAGAGGTAGAAGAACTAATTCCTCACTTTGAGGAAATTTTTGCCATGGCAATGAGGGAAGGTTACCTTTGCCCTCAAGTATCGGAATCAGAAAAAGGTACGGGATGTTCTTACCATGGAGGGGCAGTTGATCATGAGCTGCAAGACTGTGAGGGATTCCGGCAAGAGGTTTAGAATTTGCTGTCCCTCAAAATTTTAAGATGCCAAAGGAGATCGAAAGTGGAGGGCGAAGTAAATACCACCAGGTTTGGTCGGAATGCCTCTACCCCCAATCCTAGATTAACCTTCTCTGTCCCTAATGCCCCAATACCCTCACCACCAGTAACAATTATCCTAACCCCGCCTCAGCTCCCTGTCACCAATACCCATGCCATACCTTGGAATTATAACTTCCAAGTTTTCACCCAAGGAGCATCAAGCAGTATGTCGGCTCCTAATCTTGCTACACCCCCGGCACCTCCAAAACCGTGCTTCACTCCCCATGAGCACTTCAGAATGACATATGCCGGACCTACCAGCAATACTACTCCCCAACCTAATCCTCAGCCCGTTGTTGCCATAAAATCCTCCCCACCTGAGCAAGAAGTCGAGTTTATAACTCGAAGTGGGAGATGTTACGGGAACGAAGAGAAAGAAAAGAAGAAGGGGAAAGTAAAAATGGGAGAATTACAGCAGAGTACAGAAGATGAGAAAATGGGGTAAGTAGAGCTCACCGGGCCTAAAGAAGAGGAGGAGCTGTTGCTCCAAATAATGAAGCAGAGCGAGTATGATGTGGTGGAACAGTTGAGAAAGACACCTGCCCGAATTTCACTGTTATCGCTGATTTTGAGCTCTGAGGTGCACCGTCAAGCCCTGCAGAAAATCCTGGATCAGGCCTTTGTGAACCCCGACATCACACCGGGGCAATTTGAGAAAATAGTGGGACAAATCCAGGCATCCAGTTTTGTTACCTTTTCTGAGGAAGAGATAGATCCTGCAGGCTTGGCACACACTAAAGCCCTTCATGTGACAGTGAAATGCAAAGGATGTATAGTGGCCAAGGTCCTCATTGATAATGGATCAGCACTCAACGTACTGCCTAGTGCTACCTTGGCTAGACTGCCAGTTGACCAATCGAATATACGTCAAAGTGCTATGGTGGTAAGAGCTTTTGACGGTACAAGAAGGGAAGTATCGGGAGATATTGACTTGCCACTTCAAATTGGCGCATGCACCTTCAACGTCACGTTTCAAGTGATGAACATTGAACCAGCCTATACTATGTTGCTGGGGAGGCCGTGGATCCATTCAGCGAATGCCGTTCCTTCAACTTTGCATCAGAAAATAAAGTACATTATGGACGGCAAAATTATCACGGTAAGAGGAGAAGAGGCCATTTTGGTCACCAAGCCACAATCACTTCCTTATGTGGAAGCGGCTGAGGAGTCGTTGGAAAGCTCCTTCCAGGCCCTTGAACTACAAGAAACCAGAAATGAAGGGGCTATGGCTATGGTAGCCAAGATAATGTCAAGGAATGGGTATGAAGAAGGCAAAGGCCTAGGCGCTGCATTACAAGGAATTGTTGAACCCATACCGGCTATCCAGAAGGTGGGCTGTTGCGGTTTGGGATATGAGGAAGATGCCCTCATGGATGGGCGATTCTAGATGAGGAATAGACTTCGGGATCAGAGATTAGACCAGAAGATCGGGAGAATGAAAGTAGTCCCGAGAATCACAGAGGTATTCACTAAACCGGTCATTGAAAGTCCGGCTGAGGTTGAAGAATCACCCGATGTACCATCCATTGATGTCATCCACTTGGATTCCTTGTATGAGGCTCTGGTTTCGTCGATAGCTGAGGGGCAAGAGTTGGACAACTGGATAGCAGAGGACATTCCTGTACTTAATTTCGAGTAAAGTACCTTTGGTTATCTACACTTGATCATTTTGGCAAGTGTAACATTGTAAATGGACCATCTTCTAATGTCATAAATTTTTAATGAATTAATAGCGCATTTATTTCCAATTCTCTTTTCCTTTCCATTTGAATTCCTTCCTTATAATATATTCTATTTTCGTTCATTCAGGACCATTCATCAATTAACACCTAATAATTCAATAGACTCAGAAATTCCTCTGGTTAATTTTGAAATCCCCATAACTGCCATTACTTCAAGTGATTCTGAGGTAGAGCTCACAGAAGAAAGGGATGAAAGGGATGAACCTTCCCTAGTGCCTTGTGGAGACAAAACGCGCACCATAAACTTAGGCACGGGAGAAATGAAAAGGGAACTTAAGATTGTGGATAGTGAAGAATTGGGAGATATGATCAGTTTGCTTAAATAATTTCTGGATGTGTTCTCGTGGAGCTATGATGATATGGTTGGTTTGGACCCCCAGATAGTGACGCATGCAATTCCCTAATTAGGGGACAATCCGGTGAAGCAAAAGTCGAGAAGAATGAACCACGACACCGCTCAAAGTTAGGGATGAGGTCAAGAAACAGTATGATGCTGGGTTCCTGGAAGTAGTCAAATATCCCCAATGGATAGCTAACGTTGTCCCGGTAATGAAAAAGGACGGGAGAGTTAGGGTGTGTGTTGACTACAGGGATCTTAATAAAGCAAGCTTGAAAGATGATTTCCCTCTCCCCCATATTGATGTGTTAGTAGACAGCAGGATTGGGCAGGTGTTCGTGTATCGATGGGGCATCAAGGTATAATCAAATCCCAATGGATGAGGAAGACAAGGAGAAAACTGCTTTTATCACCCAATGGGGGGTATTTTGCTATCGGGTCATGCCTTTCATATTAAAGAATGCTGGAGCCACCTACCAACGCGCCATGGTCACATTATTCCATGATATGATGCATAAGGAAGTGGAGGTGTACGTGGATGATATGATCATCAAATCCCGGGGAGAGGAGAGCCATGTATACGTGATGAGGAAAGTATTCGAGAGACTCAGGAAATATCAGCTAAAACTGAACCCTGCCAAGTGCATATTCGGAGCTAGATCGGGGAAGTTGTTGGGATTCATAGTGAGCGAGAACGGAATAGAAGTTGATTCGGAAAAAGTCCTAGCCATTCAAGAAATGCCATCCCCAAAAACAGAAAGAGATGTGCGCAGCTTCTTGCTGAAGTTAAACTACATATCAAGGTTTATTTCCAATCTCACCGCTAAGGTTGAGCCTATTTTTAGACTACTCCGAAAGAACAACACTACTCAATGGGATTCGGTTTGTCAAGAAGCTTTCGAGAAAATCAAGCAGTACTTGTCAAACCCGCCAGTGCTGGTTCCACCAGTGGCCGGGAGGCCTCTGATTCCGTATATGGCAGTCCAACAAAGCTCAATGGGATGCGTTTTGGGGCAACATGATGACACCGGCCGGAAGGAAAGAGCTATTTATTACCTGAGCAAAAAGTTCAACGATTGTGAGTCAAGGTATTCTTCCCTAGAGAAAACTTGTTGCGCACTAGCCTGGACAGCGAATCGCCTCAAGCACTACATGTTGAATCACAAGACATGGCTCATTTCCAGAATGGATCCTATCAAGTATGTATTCGAAAGCCCATTCGTGCCGGGAAGAATAGCCAAATGGTAGGTCATACTATCCCAATATGATATTGTCTATATGACCCGGAAAGCGGTAAAAGGTAGCGTGATCGCTGATCTCTTAGCAGAAAACCCCATCCAGGATTATGAAGCTCTGGATTTTGAGTTCCCTGATGAGCATATTAATGAAGTAGACTGCGAAGAAGAAGAGCTAGCTGATGTTTGGGAAATGTATTTCGACGGAGTCGTCAATTTGTCCGGTAACGGGATCGAAGCCGTATTGATATCTCCAGATGGGAGACACTTTCCGATAGCTATCAAGTTGAGATTTGACTGCACCAACAACATCGCAGAATATGAAGCTTGTGTAATGGGTCTACAAGCTGCTATCGAAATGAAAATCAGAAAGTTGGAGGTGTATGGAGACTCAGCCCTGATCATTTACCAAGTCAAGGGAGAATGGCAAACTAAGGATCCTAAGCTAATCCCGTATCAGAAATACTTACTGGAGCTGATCAAGAAGTTCCAAGAAATCTCCTTCACTCACCTTAGTCGAGACAAGAATCAATTTGCAGATGCCCTAGCCACCCTGGCTGTTATGGCTCAAATGGAAGAAGGGCAAACGACTCAGGTAATAAAGATTAAAGCAAGGAGTGAGCCAGCTTACTGCTTCATGATCGAAGAAGAACCCGATGGTAAACCTTGGTACCACTACATCTTGCTCTACATCAGAACCAGAGAATTCCCCTCTGGGGCGAGCAAAAATGAAAGGAGGATGATTCGGAGATTAGCATTGGGATACTTCCCCAGTGGAGAAATCCTATACAAAAGGAGCTCCAACGGTGAATTGTTGAGATGTGTGGATGCAAAAGAGGCGAAGAAAATCCTTTTCGAGACTCATGAAGGGAACTGTGTCACCCATGCTAATGGGCATATGATGGCTAAGCAAATAATGCGACGGGGGTATTTTTGGACTACCATGGAAAAAGACTGCATCGAGTATTTCCGAAAGTGCCATAAGTGTCAAATCTACGCGGATCCGATAAATGTTCTGCCTCACCAACTGTTCAATCTCGTGTCACCATGGCCTTTCGCAATGTGGGGCATCGATGTGATTGGTCCAATCAACCCTAAGGCATCCAATGGGCATAGATTTATCCTGGTGGCTATCGATTATTTTTCTAAATGGGTCGAAGTGATATCATATGCTCACATTACGCAGAACACATTCCTCAAATTCCTCAGAAATAATATTATCTGCCGACACGGTCTCCCCAATGAAATTGTCACTGACAACGCCAAGAACTTGAATGGCCCAAAGATCCAGAAGTTATGTGACCAATACAAGATTCGACATCTCAATTCCTCCCCATACCAGCCCCAAATGAATGGAGCAGTGGAAGCCGCAAACAAAAATCTTAAGAGGATAATTCGAAAAATGACGGTCACATATAGGGATTGGCATGACATGCTTCCCTACGCTCTTCACGCATACCGGACTTCTGTAAGGACCTCAACCGGGGCAACTCCGTACTCACTAGTTTACGGGATGGAAGCTGTATCACCCATCGAGGGAAAAATTCCTTCTTTAAGAATTCTGAAAGAATCGGGGATTGATGAGTCGGAATGGATCCAGTCAAGGTTGGACCAATTAAATTTGTTAGATGAAAAGAGGCTAGCGGCGGCATGTCACGGGCAATTGTACCAAAGAAGAATGGCCAGGGCCTTTAACAAAGGTATTCGCCCACGTGAGTTTCAACCAGGGGACTTAGTTCTGAAGAAAGTATTGCCAACTCAAAATGATCCCTGGGGCAAATGGTCACCAACCTACGAGGGTCCCTATGTGGTTAAAAAAGCGTTTTCAGGTGGGGCCTTGATCTTGACCCACATGGATGGCGAAGAATTTCCAAGACCTGTGAATACTGACGCCGTCAAGAGATACTATGCTTAAAAAAAAAAAAAAAAAAAGAGTAGGGGTGAAAACCTGAAAGGGCGCTCCTAGCAAAATGAATGAAAGAAGGCGAAAACCCTCGAAGGGCGCTTTCTATAAAATGAGTGAAGGACGAAAACCCGAAAGGGCGTCCTGAAAAAGCGGGCTAAAAAAAAACAAAAAAAATAAAAAAAAAACAAAAAAAAAAAGAAAAGAAAAATCTAGGGGTGAAAACCCGAAAGGGCATCCCAAGAACCAAAAGGAGAAATAAGGAACGGGGCAATGAAACTAAGGATGGAAATAAACCGTCATGGCATGAGGCTTCAGAGTACTTGAAAATAATGGCAGTTAAAGGACTTCAAAGCTAAGTACAAGGAATATGTGAGATCTGTCCTTATACCCTTCTCCTTTGACACTGTACCTTTGTTTCTAAAACCATAATAAAGTCATATTTTCCTATCTCTTTGCTTCTATCTTTCCTTCTTTAACTGTAACACCCCAAAATTTTAAATTTTATGAGCATTTTTGGTATTTTAATTTTATTTAAATTTTAGGAATTTTTTTGAGATTTTTCAGATTTTAAAAACCGGGTTCGATTTTCCGAAAATATAAACTTTGATGATTTTTAAAAATTAATTTAAAGACCACGTGGCAAAACTAAAAATATATTTAGAGTCTACGTATTTTTCTGAGTTTTCTGGAATTTTTTCAGAATTTTTGGACCTCGTTTTCGGTCCCGAGGCAGAGTAAAAATTCAAAATTTTGTATCTTGAATCGGACAGGCCGAATCGAACCGGACCGGATTGGACCGGTCGAATCGGATCGACCTTTTCCTTTTTCTTCTTTCCTTCCCCGCGCGCGTCGACCTCTCTTCCTTCTCTCTCTCTTTTTTCTCTCCTCCTGCCCCTGCCGCCGGCCAGCCACCTCCCCCTGCCACCCCAGCTGACAGGCGCCGCCTCCCAGCCTCCCCAGCCAGCCGGTCGCCGCCCCAAACGGCCGGAAAACGCGCGCGCACTCCCTCACTTACTCGCGCGGCGTTTCGGCTTCCTCGGCTAAAATCCGGCCGATCCGGCCACCAATTGGACCGGGTCTTGTGTCTAAAATCATCTACTCGGCGAGAGCTTTCCATAGACACCAAGAACGCTGAAATCCATTGAGCGGTTTGTCCAATTTTTGCTCGGGAAGTTTTTAGCCAATTTCGACTTTTGGGCTAGATTTCTCGAAAACCGTGAATCCCACGAGAAAACCGAGAGTACCAGAGCGCTCCACACGTCGAGAGCTTCGCGGGGATATAAATTTCAAAATTTTCCGACACCGTTTTTCGGTGGGTCCCACGGAACTTCGCAGTGTTTTTCCGAGCATTAAATGAGCTTAGAAAATTCTGAAAAATTTATGTACTAACCCCCGTGTTATGGGCTTCGTGCAGGTATCCTCAATTCGCGGAAATTCGACAGTTGTCCGGGTTTGTGAATTTCCGCCGCATGCACTGCTACGGAAAAGTCTCCGAATTGGATCGAGGTTTTGGCTATCCCCCCATTGTCAGACGTCCCGAGCGCGTCCCCAAAGTCGGAATCGGCAAAGGTAAACCCGAACCTTACTTTTTCGTAATTTTCTAGTGCTTAAATAGGATTAAAAATCCATAAAATATTCGTGGTAGCTTAGAAAATTATGATTCTTTTTGCAATAGCCTAGTAATATTGCTAAGGACCGCAGGGCAAAGTTTTAGAATTTTTAGAACTTATTTGGGCAGTTTTTGCAAAAATGGTCAATTATAGGGACTAAATTGAAATTTTACATGTTGCGATGGATGATTGATTTGGTGGGCCCAGGAGGGGCTGTGTGATATGATTGAGTTGTGGACATATGGATTGTGAATATAGAAGTGTGTTTTGAGCCCTTTTGCAGGTTGGGTAGGTCCTAGGTATAGGAGACTCTGCCGATTTTCTACACGACTTAGGGCGTATTGGTCTTTTTCTTTGTTTGTATTGAGTCAAATTTATTAAATGATTGTAATAAAATTGTCGTGAGCAGACGACCTTCTTCCTCCGCCCAGCCGCCTCAGTGACCATCGTCAAGTCTGTGAGTAAAATATTAATTTTAATTAAAATTTCACTATTATTATATGTTCAAGCATGCCCATGCATCACTTATATGCATATATTTATGTAGTTAAACTCTAGGCACGATTTATGTTGCATTGATAACTATTAAAGTGCCATGATGTTGTTGTGGTAATTTGGAGCAGTGTGCGTGCATTGGTGTGCGTGTGATGTGGTGTGGACTATGGACAGGACGGGTAGTCACGGCTTGAGTTCTTCGCTGGGACCCGATCCTTCGAGGGGTAGTCACGGCTTGAGTTCTTCGCTGGGACCCTCGATTTGGTTTATTAAGCGAAATTCCGGCTTGAGTTCTTCGCTGGCACCAGGTTGGATTTAAGAGAGCTGTATAGGGGATCAACTCCCATTTATTATGATTGATGCTACAGGGTGCGTGAGTGCTCCAAATTACCTTTTTGATGTTATAATGTGAAAATGTTGTTGATGTTGCATTTCACTCTACATGGTGCATTAGTTTTAGATAGTTATAGAGATTATGGTTAAAATTGATATTTTACTCTCTGAGTCGAACGCTCACTCCTGTTAAATATTTTTCCAGGCCACAGGAGGATATTTTTGAGGTTAACCTGCTTCCTTTCCTCGCAGGTTGTTTATCAATGTTTGTGTAATTTTATTAACTCCTAGAATTTCCGCATGTGTTAAAAGTATTTATTTGATTTTGGTCTGTAATATTATTATCATGTTGGACCTGTAAACATATAATGATATGTATGTTTGATGGACTGGATAAGGGAGCTGAGCTCCCATATGTTTTTATGATGTTATGAGTATGTGGAGGGTGAGCTGAGCTCCCCAATTGAGTATTTACTGTGTTTACAGGTCGGGTGAGTCAAAAACTCCCCGTTGGTAGGTCCATTTTATGGCCGGACTCTGTCCGGTTGATTTCTTGATATTGGGCCCAAATGGGCCTTAGAGTTGGGTTAGTGAATAGTTAGGCTTACTATGGGCCTCGGGGGCTTTAGGCTGGCCCAGGTCCTAGTGCCGGTCCGGCCCATAGGTTGGGTCGTGACATTAACATTGTCCTTCTTTAATCTTTTTACCTAATGTGCTATTAATCATTTAAAAATTTTCTATAAGATTAGGATTTGAAATTGATAACCTCACGTACTTTACTATGAGATTTGCAGGAAATGGCCAAAAAAAAAAAAAAAACTAGAGGTGAAAACCTGGAAGGGCGCTTCTAGTCAAAAGGACGAAGGGAAAGTGAAAACCCGCAAGGGCGCTTTTCGCAAAATAAGAAGAAAGTCAAGGGGCATCCGAAGAAATGAGGTCGTAGGCCAAGTCTGGTAACTTGTCTTCCATTAATCATCTGCTTTCGGAATCCTATTAAGTACGCTTCATCGGGGAAGAACTTCTTGTGTCGAGATTAGGCTTGCTTTGTAGGTTGATTTTAATTTCAGCATTTTAAATTTCCTGTTATCAACCTCTGGTTCCTTGATTTAAGTTGATTTTAATTTTCTGCATTTAAATTTCCTGTCATCAACCTCTGGTTCCTTGATCTAAGTTGATTTTAATTTCCTGCATTTAAATTTCCTGCCATCAACCTCTGGTTCCTTGATCTAAGTTGATTTTAATTTCCTGCATTTAAATTTCCTGTTATCAAACTCTGGTTCCTTGATCTAAGTTGATTTTATTTTCCTGCATTTAAATTTCCTGTTATCAACCTCTGGTTCCTTGATATAAGTTGATTTTATTTTCATTCATTTAAATTTCCTGTTATCAACCTCTGGTTCCTTGATCTAAGTTGATTTTAATTTCATGCATTTAAATTTCCTGTTATCAACCTCTGGTTCCTTGATCTAAGTTGATTTTAATTTCCTGCATTTAAATTTCCTGTTATCAACCTCTGGTTCCTTGATCTAAGTTGATTTTATTTTCCTGCATTTAAATTTCCTGTTATCAACCTCTGGTTCCTTGATCTAAGTTGATTTTAATTTCCTGCAATTTAAATTTCCTGTTATCAACCTCTGGTTCCTTGATCTAAGTTGATTTTAATTTCCGCCCGCTATCAACCTCTGGTTCCTTGATCTAAGTTAATTTTAATTTCCTGCAATTTACATTTCCTGTTATCAACCTCTGATCCAAGTTGATTTTAATTTTCTAATGTTTTAACTTCTGTTGCCGATCTCTAGGTCACTAACTTAGGTATGCCTTAGTTCCCTAACTTCGAACACCTAATCGTCCAAAATTTGGGTCTGAATCTTTACATAATTCCTACACGGGAAAATTTTCCCTAATAGAAATTATGTAAAGAGGGGCAGCTGTCGACACCATATTTTGGCCAATCCCCAGAATTAATAAACTCTGAAACCGATCCCCAATACTAAATCTCTTTGTGCTAGATAACCACATTTCCGATCTCTCCTCACAAGGAATTGAATCAATGCTAAGTCCTCACATAAGTCAAGGCCTTACCGGTCTATTAAATCACTCACCGATCTCTCAAACCCATTATCGAATCTCCTGACCAGTCAAGTATATTCCTTGATCTAAGTTGATTTTAATTTCCTGCATTTAAATTTCCTGTTATCAACCTCTGGTTCCTTGATCTAAGTTGATTTTATTTTCCTGCATTTAAATTTCCTGTTATCAACCTCTGGTTCCTTGATCTAAGTTGATTTTATTTTCCTGCATTTAAATTTCCTGTTATCAACCTCTGGTTCCTTGATCTAAGTTGATTTTAATTTCCTGCATTTAAATTTCCTGTTATCAACCTCTGGTTCCTTGATCTAAGTTGATTTTAATTTCATGCATTTAAATTTCCAGTTATCAACCTCTGGTTCCTTGATCTAAGTTGATTTTAATTTCATGCATTTAAATTTCCTGTTATCAACCTCTGGTTCCTTGATCTAAGTTGATTTTAATTTCATGCATTTAAATTTCCTGTTATCAACCTCCGGTTCCTTGATCTAAGTTGATTTTAATTTCATGCATTTAAATTTCCTGTTATCAACCTCTGGTTCCTTGATCTAAGTTGATTTTAATTTCCCGCATTTAAATTTCCTATTATCAACCTCTGGTTCCTTGATCTAAGTTGATTTTAATTTTTCGCATTTAAATTTCCTGTTATCAACCTCTGGTTCCTTGATCTAAGTTGATTTTAATTTCATGCATTTAAATTTCCTGTTATCAACCTCTGGTTTCTTGATCTAAGTTGATTTTAATTTCCTTTTTCTTGTTATCAACCTCTGGTTCCTTGATCTAAGTTGATTTTAATTTTCCAGCATTTTTATTTCCTGTGACCAACCTCAAGGTTTCGACCAAGTGGATTTTAGCCTCCGGACTTTAATTTCAAATTTCAAATTTTAAATCGTCCAAAATATGGGTCTGAATCTTTACATAATTCCTACACGGGAAAAATTTTCCCTTCAATAGAAATTATGTAAAGAGGGGCAGCTGTCGACACCATATTTTGGCCGATCCCCCGAAATTAATAAACCTTGAAGCCGATCCCCAATACAGTCCCCTTTACCAACCGACCACACTTCCGATCTCCCCACAAAAAGAATTTAATTAATACCAAGTCTCCAGGTCATTTAAAGCCTCACCGATCCCTCAAACCAATTCTCGAGTCCCCCGATCATTTAATTGTATTTTCGATCTTTCTTGTCAAATAAAATTGAACCAACATAAGGCCTTCGTAACACCAGTCTTGTTGCCGGTCTCTCATTTAAAATTTGAGAATGATAAAGGTTTCGACTCGGTTTAAAGATGATCCCGATCTTAAGTGTTCAAAGCCAAATTTCTAATTTTAATTAAGTCCCGTTTCGTAACTGATCTCATGCATATTGTGTTCTCCGATCTCCTATACTTAGATTAATAATCACTTTCAGTTGTCATTCTAATATGTTCAAACAATCGAGTGCTTACGCAATTTAGAAATTTTCCGATCACAATCAATCATTGAACAAAAGGGGAACTTTCATTGCATTTCATTTCAAAATTTATACAAGTCATTGGTGAGGATCGCCCACCAACTACATGTTCATTTTCTCTCTCACCTTCAGCCTCCCCTTCGCTATCCTCACCTTCGTCCTCGGGAGCCAGGTTGGCCATCCAGGAGAAGTCCTCCTCAGGATAACGCTTCTTGAGCTCAGCCAGGAGATCTCTATGAGCATTCACATAAGCGTCGGCTACTCCGGTCACCATTTCTTCTTTTTTTGCCTTGAGCTCCTCAGCAAGATGAGCGAGTTGAGCAGCTTCATCAGCTCGGAGCGCCTGAACTTCCCTGAGAACACGATCTCGCTCGGCCATAACATGAGCTTGCTCGACCAGCTTGTCCTCATAGAACTTCATCCGTCCCTCAATCTAAGATATGTAGTCCTGAGTGGACGAAAGTTGGTATCGGAGAGAAGACACTTCGTGACCCATCTTCTCGACCTCTATACCCAGACGATGAGCCTTCTCCCGGACAATGTGCTGGTTCACCAAGCACTCCACGTTCAAGCTCATAGACCGGGTCAGGATGTTATCAAGGTTGTCTGAGGACAGCCTGTCCCGATCTTCTTGAAGACAGATGGAAGCCCCCAAGACCTTCGCCAAGCCCGGATTTTCCCGAACAGTTCGATTCTTCTCCAAGGAATGGATTAGAACTCGAGCGCCGCGGGAATGAGGCCTCACAGTAGTTTGGGAAGGGCCCCCTTTCGCACTTGGAGCGGTCGGCAGAGGTGGAGGTGGCTCTTCTTGGTGAGGAGGAGTTCGGACCACTTCTATGATCGGCGATCCGAAAGGTTGAGATGAGCCTTCCTGTATCTCCCCGGGCTCATGACTAGGTGTTTGAAGCAGCTCGGAGCGCTTCATCTCCCGTACCTTCCGAGAGATCTCTCTCTTCCGCTTCCGGCTCTCCTTAGAAGCTTCGCCGCTTGCCATACTTGCACAAAGAAGAGGTTAGTGAGATCGCTAAGGTCCAAAGATCTGAGATATAGAAAATACCGATGCCGAGAGCAGAGAGCTGAAGCCCGTGATCTTGACCGGTGACCAGCTGCATAGTTCAATGGTGTAGCTCGGCCATCACGGCATCCAAACAAGAGAACTTCTCTCTGGATGCCTGTTCCTTCAACTCCATCACCATTGCACCCTCTTCCCTATTTAGGGTGATGTGCTTCGTAAGCAAAGTACCCTGATGCAGCCAGCTGCGGGGGAAGCCTTCAAAGCTGTTCGAAATTTTGCTCCTCAGGATAAAGAAGCGGTTCTTCCAATTCTTCAGGGAGGAAGGTAGATCGGTAAAAAGCCCACAATGGGGTTTCGCCTGGAAGAACCAATACTCGTCGTCCTTGCGATGAGTTAGCCGATGCAGTTCAGCGAACACCTTAGCCGTGGGTCGAAGCCCTTTAGCTCGGCATAGGCCTCGGAAAGCTACCAAGATCCACCACGAGTTCGGGTGAACTTGAGTGATGCACACTTGGTGATATTTCAAAACTTTTTTGAAGAAATCGTCCAAAGGGAACCGCAGACCGGCCTTTAATTGTTCTTCGTAGGCCATAATCATATCGTTCTCCTCGAAGAAGTGATCGGCACGAAGATCGCCGTGACACTTAATCAATTCGTAGGAATCAGGCCGGATGTTGTACTCCTGGCTGAATGACTGAAGGTCGGTTTCTTGCAAGATTGACGGTAGCTCATCCATGGGAAGATTTTCCCTCCCTAAAGAAGGCACATGCCTTGATGGTGCTGGTTGTCCCCGAGCCGGAGCGGAGACCCTGGGAAGTTCAGGCTGCGCGCTTGGTCTGACCACCTCTACATCATCGGACGACCACGAGAACTGAATGGAAGGGGGGCTTACTGCTCTCTGACCTTCGGCACCACTCATTTTCAAAGGAAACAGAAAATTTAAACTAAAGTAAAGATCAAAACCCTTACCGGAGCTTGATCGGTGTCGGAGGAACTTGAGAAAACGAGAGAATTTGAAAGTTGTTTGCGAGAGACTGAAAATGACATGAAGGAGCAACTGGCTAACCCCACCCCTATTTATACTCGTCCGAGCATTTAATGCTCACGATGTTTCAGGTAGTGCATCGGATAGCGGGACTCGCCAACTGTTCTGACACGTCTCACGAATATTCTGGAGATTCCATAAAGAGATCGGTTAACTGTAGGGCGGCAGATTAAGGTGTTTTGAATTACGGATCGGATAAGTGTCATTCAAATTAAGAGTCGGATCGGATAAATACTTCAGGGATCGGAAAATAATCAATGCAATAATAATAAAACAATAGTTGTCAAAATAAATTTTATTTCCGAAAAGATCTGATTACATCATTTCGATGATCTCGGGAGATCGGATTACATTAAAAGTCTAATCACATCATTTGGGCGATCTCTAGAGATCGGACTACATTAAAGGTCTAATTACATCATAAGAGCGATCTTTAAAGATCGGTAGAAGGGAGACCGGCATGAAAGATCGGAAGAGAGCGTGTCAGGAAAGATTGGAAGAGAGCGTGAAGAGAGGAACCCGGTATGAGAGATCAAAAAAGGATCATGTTGAAAAGACCGGAAAAGAGGGGAGGTCGGAAGACAAAGAGAATAAGACAGCTCCTGTCAATTATCGTCATAATCAGAGCCGAGGTAGTTAAAGCGTTGCAGGAGAAATCTCAACCGCACGCCCCAAAATCGCCCGCATTTCTGACATGCGCCAGAGTACGTCAGGACAGCACTATACATCCTAATCTCCACCGTTGATCTTACTTGTAAGGATGAGCTCGGAGCCCTCGGATCAAAGAAGAAAACGACAAGATCAGCACCTTTCACTCCTAGCCCTCGGATCGCCCCGGACAAGAGAATTTGGGACCGTCAGATTAAAAGAAGAAAATGACAAATATTCTGAAGGGGATCTCGGTCGTCCATTCTGATCCTCTTTAATTCATGAGCCTCAGATCATGTCCTTCAAAATCCTGACCCTCCATCTCCCTCAAAATAGATCCTGACCCTTCAGGGGAAGCACCCGGTTCCTATAAATACCTGCATGAAAACTGTTCAAAGGGACGGGCAAAAAAGGAGAAATAGTTACTATAATGGAAGAACTCTGAAATTTAATTCAGTTCGTTACTCTGCTGTTTTTAAGTTTTTAATAAGGAAAAACTTTTGAAACCAGTTTTCTGAAGTGTTTTCTTGAAAAAGGGATTCTTGAAATACTGGAACTCTCCATTTTCAGTTCTTTCATTATCCTGTAACGCCTTTACTTTCAGTTCTTTTGTCATCTTTATTTCCATTCTTATTTCCCAAGCTCAACTTGCTTGTTTAAACCTGACTGCCGTGTAGCTAAGCATCCTTCGTTTCTAGGCGAGCTTCAGCTTTCAAGCTAAAACAGCTTGCGCCCCTATTACGTTCTGCGATTAGTTTAGTAGGTTCGGCTCCTCACAGGTGAGTGTTTATATCTCTTTTTCACTAAAAGCTCTTTATTTTACGCATTCCCTTTACTTTTATGTTTGTAATCTTCGCCAAGTTTATATGGTGTAATGAAGGTTATTCCCGAAGTTTACTTTCTTTGTCAACTGGTCCATTCTTTTTGTTAAGCTTTGCTACTTCTAAATGCGAAAGTCCTCATCTCATGTAGCGTATAAGTAGTTCAGTAAAATGTAGGTAGTCGTGTCTTAAGTGCTTCTTTAAAATAGAAGGCATGAATAATACATCAAGAAAATAATAGAGTTGCATCACTAGGCTAACATAGAAGGTGATTTAGTGTGACGTCATAAAGCAGAATGAAACTAAAATTCCGGTAAATAAACAGAACGGATTATGTATAAAAAGGTACTGGTAAGGTAATTACATAGGAGATCGATAAAATTTAGTTTGGCATCCTTTGTCTGGTCACAAGGTACCAACCAGTTAAAAGAAGCCTTATTCCGACCCTTGGCATCTTTGAATGCCGAAACTCTTAGTCTCAGGTTCTTATGATGCGTAGCTGTAATTAAACCTTGAGAGATCGGAAAAGTCCTTATCCGATCCCCATTTAAATGTTTAATAGAGGTCGGAGGAGAGTTCTTATCCGATCCTCGCCCAGAGTTTCCATAAATATTTAATAGAGGTCGGAGGAGAGTTCTTATCCGATCCTCAAACTTAAAATTTTAATAAATATTTAATAGAGGTCGGAGGAGAGTTCTTATCCGATCCTCAAGCTTAAAATTTTAACAAATATTTAAAGGAGATCGGAGGAGAGTTCTTATCCGATCCTCAAGCTTAAAATTTTAACAAATATTTAAAGGAGATCGGAGGAGAGTTCTTATCCGATCCTCAAGCTTAAAAATTTTAACAAATATTTAATAGAAGTCGGAGGAGAGTCCTTATCCGACCCTCAAACTTAAAAATTTTAATAAATATTTAAAGGAGATTGGAGGAGAGTTCTTATCCGATTCCCAAATTAAATTTTAACAAATATGTAAAATGATTCTCCCTGGAATAAAGTTAATACACAACCGCAATTCACTAAGGTCGTCTCATTTACTTATGTATCTGGGTAATCCGGATTAGTGAAAAATCAAACATTCCTTTCGGTCAAAAGGATTAACATTTCCATCCAAGCCCTCCTAACTATGAAGAATGTGAAATTAAATCTGCTTATCCTCATTGAGGGACGAGGTGGGGTGCCTAACACCTTCTCCACCCGTTCATGGACCCCGAACCTAGAATCTCTGTTTTTAAAGTGGTTTTAGTGTAACTTACTTTCAAAAATGGTTTTCTTTAATTTCCCTTAAAATTAAAGTGGCGACTCCTCACTTTTCCCACTTCGGTGAGTGTTCGTCTGGGCAACTGCAAAATACCTTGCGACAAGAATTAGAACTAAGTTTAAGTCACTTAGAAAAGCCCTGAACAAGAATAAATAGTAATTATCAGAAGTTCAAGTAGAAATAAGAAAAACAAAGCATAAAAGGTTAAATGAGCCGGGGTCACAGCGATGGGTGACCTTACCGGAAAGTGACTGCGAGGTCAGTTCTAACCCTAATTTTGAATGGGAAATTATGACACCACGGTCCTAAGGACTATGGCGAAGTTAGTGGAAAAGAGAAAATCACAGAAAAGAGTTGATAAGTAAGTCAGGGTTTCGAAAGAAACACTGGATTATGTGTAAACCGAATCAGACCGGTGAGGGGCGAATTGGTCAATTCACCTCTAGAGGTGACTCACGACCTAAATGTCCAATAAAATCGGGGAATGAAAATTTCAGAATATAGAATTAAATTAAAGAAGAATGGAAAAATTAAAGAAAAAAGAAAAAGAAAAGAAAATGACTTATGACATCACCAAAATGACCTTACCCATGATGTCAAAAATAAAATTTAATTATTCTAAAATTTGATTAAGTAAAAAATAAAACATAAAAACAAAATTGAAAAAAAATTAAATCCCACTTTCTTCAACCCATGGCTGGCTCTCTCTCTCACCTTTGCTCTCTCTCAACAAACTCCATGGAAGCTTAAATTTAAACTTCATAAACCCTAAATTTCCCACAAATTCCCCCAATTTCTTAATTTACCTTACTTTGGCAAGTGGAAAAGAAGATTGAAGGAGAAAAGAAAGGGAAAAAGATAGAGAATTGAAGGATTTGAACTTCAAAGAAAGGTTAGTGATTTCAACTTTTGTTTTCTAGTTAAATTCATGTGTTTATAGTAGAAATAACTTGGAAATTATGAGAAATTTAAACAAATCAAGTGTGAGGGAGCAATTGGGGAATTCGGCCAACCTTAGTGGGAGTAGGATTTGGGTGAATTTGATGGAATTAAAAAGGGTAATTGAGTTGAATTAAGTGTGTAGATGTTGAATATGCACTTTGAATTCACTAATTGAATGAAATACATAAATTAGGGTTCTTGACTTCATGAAATTGGGGAAAAATTGAAGAAAATGGTCAATTGATGCAATTGACTCTAATTGAGGTTAGAAATGGTTAATTGTGACTAATTGAGATGTGTTGGAGTGATTAGAAGTGCAATGCAATTCAGATTGGAGAATGGTCAAACTTAGGCAGTATGACCTAGGTCCCTTTTAGGGACCAACACTAAAATTCTACCAACCCAATTGGTGTGAGGACAATTGGATATGAAAGTAGACACATTATGACATAATTTTCATGTAGAAATCATGCCCAAAAATGACATTAAGATAGTGAAAAATTAGGTCAAATCCGGGTAATGTGCACTGCCACTGTATCAAAATGACCAAATAAACAGTATTTGTTCATTTGGCCATGACTTGGCCTAGGAAGGTCCAAATGACCTAAATTTTATACCGATGAAAAGCTGAGACATAGCACTACAACTTTTATGGAGAATACAAACTCAAATTCTAACCATAACCCATCCAAAAAGTGAGTTGCAATTAGTACACCAAAATTGCTAGAACCAAGAAAGTGCCCAGAATTCTGGGTTTGAACTAATCCGGCCAGCCTTAGAAAAATGACCATATCTTGGGCTAAAAAACTCCAAATGGAGTGATTCAAAAAGGGAATTAAAGATAAGACAATAAGAAACAACTTTGATGAATGACACTTAGTCAAATTCCTATAGTAACTAGACCAATGGAACAGTGCAAAATAGGAGACCAAAACTAAAAAATTAAAAATTCTCTTAGGAGACTTAGAATTTTAAATGGCAACCAAAGCCAACAACTTAGGCACTCAAAATGTGGTATGTGGGTGTAATTGGAATTTACCTATCTATTAAGCATGATAAAGTCAATATTTTGACTTGAATAGTACCATGAATAGTAATCATAACATGCAAAGTTTAGAGAATACCGTTTTAAGCCAATGTAGGGATACAATTAAATAAATATGTAATAAATTATTGGGATTATTATGAGTTATAATACTAAAACACTGTAATTTGCGTGTTTTAGTTGAAAAAGACTTGGAAAAAGATAAGAAACATTGAGTCAAGGCCTACAGGTGACTCAAATCAGGTTTGTGCACAATAAACCTTATTTAAGCATTTTCTCATTGAAAATTTGATTTAGTATGCATTATGAAATTTATGTGTTAATTATGAGTTTAAGAACTTTTGTATTGTCACTTCGTGAATGAAAATGTGACTTTGGAAATTGATTGTATTTTGGATGCAATACTTAAACAAATTGTTTTAAATTGATTTCGGATTCACATTTAGCATGACAGTGCCATATTATTCCTCCTCCATTTATGGGGTTGAGATCGATTATTTTCCTCCCTCTCTGGCTTATCAATTGAGGTCGAG